>NW_020887648.1:0-1326 GCF_003945725.1 Corapipo altera
TGGTCATTTTTCGGGGAGATTTGTGTGAGTTTTGTGTCATTTTTTGGAGGGATTTGGGATAGTTTCTGGCATTTTTTGGGGATATTTGGGTGAGTTTCTTTTAATGTTTTGTATAGATTTTGGTGATTTTGAGGTCAAATTTTGGGGGGAGATTTTGGTGAATTTTGGGTCATTTTTGGTGGAGATTTTAGTGATTTTGAGGTCACTTTTGGGGGGAGATTTGGGTGAGTTTCTGGTCATTTTTGGGGAAGATTTGGGTGAGTTTTTGGTCATTTTTTGGGGAGATTTGGGTGAGGTTTTGGTCATTTTTTGGGGAGATTTGGGTGAGGTTTTGGTCATTTTTTGGGGAGATTTGTGTGAGTTTCTGGTCATTTTTTGGGGAGATTTGGGTGAGTTTCTGGTCATTTTTTGGGGAGATTTGGGTGAGTTTGTTGTCATTTTTTGGGGAGATTTGATGGAATATTCAGGAGTCTCCCCCTGCCAGTAAAAGAGAAATCTGGAAGCTTTGACTTTGTGGTGCAGTTGGTTTGTCAACCTGGAGACTCCATGGGCATCAAGAGCTTTCTCTGCTGTCACAGAAATCTCATCACGGGACTGGTGGATATCTGCTGTGTGAGTTTTAAGTCATTTTTTGTGGAGATTTGGGTGAGTTTCTGGTCATCTTGTGGGGAGATTTGGGTGAGTTTCTGGACATATTTGGGGGAGATTTGGGTGAGTTCTGGGTCATTTTTGGGGGAGATTTTGAGGTCACATTTGGGGGCAGATTTGGGTGAGTTTTGGGTCATTTTTTGGCGAGATTTAGGTGAGTTTTGGGTGTATTTCGGGGGGAGAGTTGGGTGAGTTTTGGGTCATTTTTTGGGGAGATTTGTGTGAATTCGTGACCATTTTTTGGGGAGATTTGGGTAAGTTTGCGGTCATTTTTTTGGGAGATTTGGGTGAGTTTCTGGACATATTTGGGGGAGATTTGGTTGAGTTTCTGGTCATTTTTGGGGGAGATTTTGAGGTCACATTTTGGGGGAGATTCGTGTGAGTTTTGGGTCATTTTTTGGCGAGATTTAGGTGAGTTTTGGGTGTATTTCGGGGGGGAGAGTTGGGTGAGTGTGTGGTCATTTTTTGGGGAGATTTGGGTGAGTTTCTGGTCATTTTTTGGGGTGATTTGTGTGAGTTTGTGGTCATTTTTGGGGAGATTTGGGTGAGTTTTTGGTCATTTTTTGGGGAGATTTAAGTGAGTTTTTGGTCATTTTTTGGGGAGATTTGTGTGAGTTTCTGGTCATATTTTGGGGAGATTTGGGTGAGTTTGTGGTCATTTTTGGGGGAGATTTCCTT
>NW_020887648.1:1336-3787 GCF_003945725.1 Corapipo altera
ATTTGTGTGAGTTTTGGGTCATTTTTGGGGGAGATTTGGGTGAGTTTCTCATCATTTCTTGGCGAGATTAAAGTGAGTTTTGGGTGTATTTTTGGGGGAGATTTCGGTGAGTTTCCTGTCATTTTTTGGGGAGATTTGGATGAGTTTCTCGTGATTTTTTGTGGATATTTGTGTGAGTTTCTGGTCATTTTATGGGGAGATTTATTGGAGTTTCTGGTCATTTCTTCGGGACATTTGTGTGAATTTCTGGTGATTTTTTGGGGATGTTTCGGTGAGTTTTCGGTCATTGTTGGAGTAGATTTGGGTGAGTTTTGGGTCATTTTTAGGGGAATTTTCGGTGAGTTTCTTGTCATTTTTTTTGGAGATTTCTGTGAGTTTTTGGTCATATTTTTGGGAGATTTGGGTGAGTTTGTTGTCATTTTTTTGGGAGATTTTGGTGAGTTTCTTGAGGGAGGGGGAAGGGGGGGAGGGGATTGCAAGGGTGGGGGAGGGGCAGGAGAGGACTCTAAAGGTGGGGGAGGTGCCCTGAGGGTCTCTGAATGTGGGGGAAGGGCAAGACGGACCCTGAGGGTGGAGGAGGGGCAGGAGGAGACCCCGAGGGTGGGGGAGGGGCAGGAAGGGGGAGGAAAGACCTTGGAGGGATCTTTAAAGGTGAGGGGAGGGGCTGAAGGTGGGTCCGTCTTTGGGAGGGGACACGCCCACCCAAAACCCAGTAAGTCCCAGCTGAGTTCTGCCTTAACTGGTCCTTGCTGGTCCCACCACCCCGTTCCCCATTCCAGTGACCCATACTAGTCCATACTGGTCCATACTGGTTTATACAGGCCTATACTGGTTTATACTGGTCTATCCTGGTCTATACTGGTCTGGCCTTGATGGAGATGCTGAAGTACCTCCAACCCCCTTAACTGGTCCTTACTGGTCCCACCGCCCTGCTCCCCATTGCAGCGACCCATACTGGGTCGGTGGTGGCGAGAACCCCAGCAGGAGCCAGGCAGGGTCTTCCTGCCATTGGATGAGTGCTGTGTGAGGTCAGGGCTGCTCACAGATCCAGATCACACCAGTATGTTTCCAAAAACCCTGTAAAATGGGAAGGGCAAAGCACAATTATTAGGAAGGAAAGGGGCTTTTCTGAGACAGTGTTTTCAGTTTCCTACTCCTGAGGAATCTGGGGGTTGAGAAATGGAAAAGGAGCTCTCATGTTGGACAAGTCACTGAGACTCCTGAGCTGTAACTTGGAATGCACAGTGCTTCTGCAAGCAACTTCCTAATGTGCTTTCGGCTTCTGCTCTGCTTTTGACAGAAGTAGCATCACTTCTGCTGGACCCATCTGTTTTTTCTTTATCTGCCCTTTTCCACCCGCAAAAAGAAAAGTTACCCTGTCAGTGCCCTGCAAACAGGCAGGTTTCTCTCAGGTCAAAGTGAGTGCACAGACATTCGGATGGAGTGCTGACAGGGAAGTCATGAATGGATTTCTGATGGTGAGTCTACTGTTTTGAAATCAGAAAATGTGCTGTTGAAGTCATCGTTAGCCTTTGAGAGGGAAACAGGTGAAAAATCGGATAAACTTGTTGCTAAAAATGAGTCACTTCAAACTGAGGTTGACCACCTTCAAAGTCTTGTTGCACCAGAGCGCAAAGAGAAAACTTGCTAAAAAAACAGACTCCTGGTTTGGTCAGGCAACTTCATAAACCAGTGTCTTGCCCTGGCATTGAGACTTGGGAAACCACAGAGAACCCTGATTCTAAGTCTGACGAGAGAAAGAAACCGGGAGACTCTGAAGTTCATCTGATGTTCCTACAGTCTCCCAGCTTTCCTCACAGTCATGAAACTAGAGTGAGTGACCCCTGTGATAATGAACAAAGGGAAGATTATTCTTTACCTCCCTCAAATTCCTTTGTGCCTGAAACTGAATCCACTAAAAAACCTTGGACTCAACAAGAGAACCCGACCTGGAAAACAACTCAATTCAATCGGATTCAAGTGGCTAAGGAGCAGAAGCCTTATGGCGATAAACCTGGACAAATTAAAAGCCAGACAGTGAAATCCTATCAATATATCACATACCTTGCGATTCCAGTTGGTTCTCATCAACAGTTAATACAATTTCCAATGGATATGGGGACACAAGGTTCACAGCAAAATGCCAAAGCTGGGATTAAAACCCAGACGAAAAAGAGTTAAAATCACTGGAGAAAAAGAAGCAACCAGAGTCTTCAACCAAGAGCTTCACCCTGTTACTGTTTTGTTGATATTACCATTTTGCTTTTTATTCTAATAATCATCTTGTATGGTAAAATTTGGATGATTATGAAACAGTCAGCTCACCGATTACCCCCATCAATACTAGACGATGCCCGCAGTATAAAGGCATAAACCCCTCCCAGCCCCTCCAGGAGCCCTCAAATCCCATCCCGGTCCCACAGGACACTCCCAACTTCCCCTCAAACCCTC
>NW_020887649.1:0-3786 GCF_003945725.1 Corapipo altera
TAAAACACATCTTTCCACGTCGAGGATTCCTCCTAACCCCTGAGCTGAGAGGCTTCTCCCCAGGTTTCAGGGTTCATCCCCAGCCCAAGACCACCTGCCCACCTCTCTCCCCTCCCTCCCCAGGGATGGACCCCGCCGCCTCCTCCAAGAGCAACCACTGCCTGGACGCGGCCAAGGCCTGCAACCTGAACGACAACTGCAAGCGCCTGCGCTCGGGGTACATCTCCACGTGCAGCCGGGAGCTGGCGGGGGCCGAGCCCTGCAGCCGCCGCAAGTGCCACAAGGCCCTGCGCCAGTTCTTCGACCGCGTGCCCGGCGAGTTCACCTTCCGCCTGCTCTTCTGCTCCTGCAAGGACCGCGCCTGCGCCGAGCGCCGCCGCCAGACCATCGTCCCCTCCTGCTCCTACGAGGACAAGGAGAAGCCCAACTGCCTGGACCTGCGGGGCACCTGCCGGGCGGATCACCTGTGCAGGTAAAAGGGGGGGCACGGAGGGGTGGGTGTGGATGGAAGGGGGGATCTGGAGAGTCCCGAGGGGGCTGGAGGGTCCCACAAGGACCTGGAGAATTCCAGCTCTACGGGAGCTGATCCCAGTTGGCAGTGGGACCTGGAGAATCCCAGTGGCACCTGGAGAATCCCAGCTCTCTGGGGGCTGATCCCGGTTGGGAGGGGGACCTGGAGAATCCCAGTGGGACCTGGAGAATCCCAGCTCTCCATGGGCTGATCCCAGTTGGCAGTGGGAGCTGGAGAATCCGAGTGGCACCTGGAGAATCCCAGCTCTCCATGGGCTGATCCCAGTTGGCAGTGGGAGCTGGAGAATCTGAGTGGCACCTGGAGAATCCCAGCTCTATGTGGGCTGATCCCAACATGTCCCAGTTAGGTGTGGGACCTGGAGAATCCCAGCTCTATGTGGGCTGATCCCAGTTGGCAGTGGGACCTGGAGAATCCCAGCTCTCCATGGGCTGCTCCCAGCATGTCCTCATTAGCTGTGGGACCTGGATAATCCAAGGGAACAGGGATGGAGCCTCCCTTTGCTGCCGTGAGTGGAGGAGCCGGATCCCTGGGGAATGTGCAGCTCCATTCCCCACCTGGGATTGCTCCACCTCCCCGAGCTGTGGAGGGGTGAATGTTCAAAGGGCAGGAGGTCACACACGTGCCCTGCAAGCAGCCAAATCCCTCCCTGTGCTCCCAGCATCCCAAAAAAAACCTTCCCGGCTGGTGAAATCACCGCTTTCCCTGCTGAGGAGCAAAGGTGGGAGCTCAGGCTCCTGTGCAGTTATGAAACTCATTATTCACACGGCAAAAAACCCTCCAGGGGCCGGATCAGCCTCGTCAGGGATCTGTCTCCTGCCAGGAGCAGGAGGGGCTTTGCTCCTCTTTGCCGTCGGGGTGATGGAGTTTCCCGGCGGAAGAAATGAGAGCTCCGGGTCTTCCTCCGGAGATGCTGGAAATGTGGGAATTGGGGCTTTTTATCAAAAAGTAATACAATGAGCCAAGGTCCATGAATAAAAGATAGCGGTGAGTGGCAGCACCTCTCCATCAGCTCGCTCCGAGGGGGGATGCTGGGGATGAGGGAGAGGGATGACCCGGGCGAGCGGGGCCGAGTTAATGAGGAGCCTGTTCCTGCCTGAGATGAAATTCCAGCAGGAAGAGGCAAAGCAGCAACGGGGGGGAAGGTGTAGGAGCTGCCTGGAGTGTTTGCTCCGAGGTGGAAGTGCACTTTTCTGGGAGAAGCTGGATGGGGATGTGTGCTGGGGGCTGCCTGGATGGGGAGTCTTGCTCTGCAAAACACCCCAATGCAGCTTTTATTTGTGTCCAGTGTTGGTTTGCAGAGTTGTGCTGTAGCCTCAGGTGTTTTCCCTCCTGGTGGGGTGTTCCAGGACATGGATGAGCTCCTTGGATCTGGGTTTTTCAGGGGAAGGTCTCATCCCATCCACTCCCCTCTGCCATCTCCACACGGGAGCGACCAGGCACGAAACTCCTCCAGAAACTCCTCCATGTCCCTGCATCCCAAGGGGATTTCCCACTGGTATCCCTGTGTTTATCCAGCAGGTTGATGCTCATCCTTACCCGACAGGGGCCTGGCGAGGGATTGAACTGGGAGCAGATCCCGAGTGCTCCCAAAGCCAGCAGTGACAGGAGATGGGATAAGGCTCCTGCCTCGGGCAGGAAGGGGCCTTTCCTCCCCAGAAAAGCTGAGGAGTTGGAAGGGAAAGGGCAAATTGAAAGATCCAGCGTGGAAATCACCCATTCCTGGAGGTTTTTTGTGGCTTTTTCCTGCTGTTTTCCAGCTGTGCAGGGCTGGGGGTTCCGTGGAGGGGGGGATAAAATCCCCCAGCTCCTCCATCCTGACCGAGGTGTGGGTGTGTTCTGGGTGCTTTGGGAGGGGTGTTTGAAGCTCTGGGGCACCCAGAGGTGCCCGTGGCTGGGAGGACACACCCTGTGCTGTCCTTCTGAGGGCAGGAAGGGGCCGGAATTTGTCCCCTGGGCTCCTCCTGTGTGTCCCCTCAAGGAGCCAACCCCGGTTGACAGCAAGTTAGGTGTGGGACCTGGAGAATCCCAGCTCTCCATGGGCTGATCCCAGCTGGCAGTGGGACCTGGAGAATCCCAGCTCTCCATGGGCTGATCCCAGCTGGCAGTGGGACCTGGAGAATCCCAGCTCTCCATGGGCTGATCCCAGTTGGCAGTGGGAGCTGGAGAATCCCAGTGGGACCTGGAGAATCCCAGTGGGACCTGGAGAATCCCAGCGGGACCTGGAGAATCCCAGCTCTCCATGGGCTGATCCCAGTTGGCAGTGGGACCTGGAGAATCCAGCTCTGGGGGCTGATCCCATTGGCAATGGGACTTGGAGAATCCCAGCTCTCCATGGGCTGATCCAGTTGGCAGTGGGAGCTGGAGAATCCCAGGGGGACCTGGAGAATCCCAGTTCTCTGGTGCCTGATCCCAGTTGGCAGTGGGAGCTGGAGAGTCCCAGGAGGACCTGGAGAATCCCAGCTCTCCATGGGCTGATCCCAGTTAGCAGTGGGACCTGGAGAGTCCAGGGGGGACCTGGAGAATCCCAGTGGGGGCTGGAGAATCCCAGTTCTCTGGGGGCTGATCCCAGTTGGCAGTGGGAGCTGGAGAATCCCAGTTCTCTGGGGGCTGATCCCAATTGGCAATGGGACCTGGAGAATCCCAGCTCTCCATGGGCTGATCCCAGCTGGCAGTGAGACCTGGACAATCCACTCTGCCATCCCCTTCCCAGCTTTGTGGGTTATTCCGGGCACAAATCCCGGGTTTTTTCTCGGGATAAATCGATTCCAACGCCCTTGACCCTGCTGACCGCTTAAAAAAAAAATCCCCCCGGGTCCTTCCCCGCCTCCACCGGGCTCAGATCGCCGCAATTTGCGCGGCCCTTTGTGCCCAGGGAAGCTTTTCCCGGCGCTCCGGGAGCCCGACGAGCTCCCGGGGCTTTTGTGTCTGATTGCGACCGGCAGGTTTTTGAGCTCCCGGAATGTAAAAAAACCTTTTTGCAAAAAAAAAAAAAAAGCACTAACCTCAGCGAAGGGGAAAGGGAAGAAGGGGGAGAAAAGAGCTGATTTCAGCAGCTGCAGCTTTGCTGTATTTTTTCATCTTGCATCAGCAAGTCGGGAACACAAATAATCTGGTCTTACACGCTCCAGTGGTGCTGGGGCTGAAGAATTTCCCAGCCTCCACTGGCTGGAGCTCCCTCAGCATCCAGGGGCTGATGGTTCATTGCCTGGAGTTTTTATCCCTGTTTTTGGGTGTATTTAAGGCTGGGGGAGTGG
>NW_020887650.1:0-3784 GCF_003945725.1 Corapipo altera
TCTCACCTGAGGGCAGCAGAGGGGCACATTCCCCTCCTCCCCTGCCCTCGGGATGAACCCCGCACACGGGGGGTTTCCGGGTTGGCTCGTGTCCCATTTGTCACCCACCAGCACCCCTAGAGCCCTCTCCCAGCAGGGACTTCCATCCCATCCTCCCCCAGTCTGCACTGATCCCGGGGGTTGCCCTGACCCGGCTGCACCACCTTGGTCTTGTCCAACCTCAGCAGATTCCTGTGTGTCCTGGGAAATGGGGGGAAGGGGAATTCACCCGACTCTTGGAGATTTGTTTGTCTGGTGGTGCCCCAGGGAAAAACAAAACCCTGTCAGTCCCATCTAGTCTGTTCCGTATTCCACCCAGAAACCCTCCACCAAACAGATCCACCATGAACTGGGGGGAATTCCAGGGCCCTTTTTGGGGGACTGACACGTCACAGTCAAAGGAAAATTCCCTCAGTGGATATTTCCACCAGTTACTCCAGCATCAACAAAACTGGCAGCACCTTTATAAAGGACTCCCTCCAACATTCTGCGGAATAACACTCCTTATTAATACAAATTGGCACAGGTTAAAGGTTCCTGGTGGTCAGGGACAAGGTCTGGTTGCAAAAACACACTTTGAACAATGTCAAAATTGTTCTTAAAGCAAAGCAAAGCACAACCTCTAAACCAAACCAATCCACAAATACATTAGGAAGCAAAAGTCAGCTCTAGTCCTTCCAAGCAGTGACTAACACGCAAAGCTGACACTTCCCACCCAGCACAGGCATCCCTGAGGGGAGGAAGGCAGGTTCAACCCCTCCATTGATCCCAGCAGTTTCAATGGAAATCTCCCTGCAATTCTTTCCCCATTTCCAACTCTCTTTTATGCTCTTTCTTTAAATTTAGGAGGAGTTTGAGGGTTTCTACTGAGAAGTGCTAAAATTGTTTCTGGGTGCCTGGGGAGTTTTGTGAGGCATCGTGACCTTATCCCAGCTGGGAAGCGGCAGCTGGAGTCTCCTTGCTGTCCGGGAAGCAGCAGCTGGTTTTCCTCTCTGATTCCTATTCTATGTTAACTTTTAGCCTTATCTCTCTCTCCACACTCTGGGAGCATTTCTCTGGCTTGCCCAGGTCCCCCTGGATGCCATCCCGTCCCTCAGGTGTGTCACTTGCCTCGCTCAGCTCAGTGTCACGGACTCAGGGTGCCCTCCATCCATTGGTCTCCATCATGAAGGAAGATGCCGGATATTGGGGCCAGGAGTGAGGAATTGGAGGGTGTGGAGTCCAGCTGGGGATTCCTTGCTGGGGATAAGGGCTTGGACAGCGGGATTGGGAAGGGGGCAGCAGTCCTCAGCCTCTGGAGGTGTCTCCTGCAGGATGAGATGGAATTCCCTGTGGTGGAGGCAATTACATCCCCTTGGGGTGCAGGGGCTGTAAATGTCTCTTTTTTGAGCAGTTTCACCTCCCCTGGGACCCTCCTCTGTCAACGTTCCTCAGTTATCCAACAAACGAGGCACAAAGCAGAAAGGGGCAAAAGGAAAATCTTCCAGGTCACTGTCTGGGGAAAATCGAAGGCAAATAGTCAAGTCATTCAGCTGAGATGTTTTCCCAGCTGCCCCACAATGGTCTCTTGTGTCTGGTCAGGGGTCCGTAAGGATGGAAGGTGTTGCGGAAATGTGGCCAAAGGTGAGTGGAGAATTGAGGCTGTGTCAGGTGCCGGGAGCCCCCGCTCAGTGCCTGTCCTTGATCTCTGCCCACGGGGGTCCCAGCACAGAGAGGTCTCTGAGGTGGGTGGGGAGGGAGGGAGAGTGGGGCGGGAAGGTGCCATCCTGCTGAGGGCCAGCACTGGGCCCAGGGCAGGGCAGGGTCATCCCTGGGGACAGGGGCACTGGGGCAGCTGTGTCCCAGGACCTGCCCAGTGTGGAGCCAGAGCCCTGCTGGGCTGCCAGTCCCTGGCCCCCCCTGCCTGGACCAGCTCAGCAGAGCGGGGCCCGGCTGATGTGGGAGGACACGGTGTGCCCAGCTGGGACAGGGGCAGGGCCAGCAAAGGGCATCTGCCCTACTGGGCTCTGCTCGGGGAGGGTGTGGCTGGGCCTGCACCACTTGGGGGCTGCAGTGCCCTCAAATGGTCTGGAGCTGGGCACTGCCACCACCCCAGCACTTCCCTGGGCCCAGCCCTTGTCTGCCAGGGTCAGCATTGCCCAGTGCTCCCCAGTGCCTGCCCAGACTGGAGATCCCAGTCACCGGGCTGTGCCCATTGCCCGTCAGCCCCTTTATCTCCCAACTCCCTGTTTCCCGGATCCCGGGATCCTGGTGTCCCAAGAAGGGGGTCAGTGCCAGCCCTGTGTTCAGCCAAGGGGCTGGAGTGGGAACAGGGACAATTGTGCTCAGACATGCTGGGTTTGGGGCTGGGCTGAGCTCTGGGGTGTCCCAGAGGGAAAGCTCTGGGAAGGGATGGGCAGGAGGACATGGGGGGATCAGGCTTTGGGGGTCGTTGGAGGATGGATTGTGTTGTGTGGGATTGTCCCCACAGGGTATGCAGCTGCTTTCAGCTCCCTGCCCACCCCCTTGGCACCCCCAGGGGCCTGAGCCCTTCCAGGGGCAGCTGCCCCGTGCAGGAAGCTGGAGGGATGCCGGGGAAGGTGGTTGGATGGGTGCTGCAGGCAGGATGGACTCTGTGCCAGGGCTGGGCTTGTGGCCAGGGCTGGGGGCTGTGCCCAGCCAGGCTTTGCCCCGGGGGCTCTCGGGGAGGGGGCAGGGAGGAGTCGAGGCTGGGATAAATGTGCTCCTGCCCTTGTGCAGCCTCAGCCAGCGCTGCCCAGGCCCAGAGGAAGATGAAGGTCGCTGTACTCAGCGTGGCCCTGCTCTTCACCATCCTGCTGAGCCCCCTGGCAGATGCCAAGGTGAGGCCCCCATGCCACGGCCATGGGCTCAGGGATGGGCCCCTTCCCAATCCAGGGACTCCCTCAGCACTCCCCAGCACCCCCAGCCCCGGGTCAGGCCAGTTTCTTCTGGCCACAATTCCCTCTCTCCTTCCCCTTCCCACAATTCAACTCCTGTTGCTGCAGCTCCACTTCCTCACGGGATGCTTGCACCCGGCTCTGTCCTGGCACAGTCCCAATGCTTCCTGCTCTTTCTGACCCCAAATCCCACCTTTTTGGGTTTCCCCATCCTATGCCCTTTGTCCCCTGGGGCATCTCCCCACCATCTCCTCTCTTTCCCAGCCAAGGCAAAGGCCCAACCCAAACTGGGTGGAACTGGGCCAAGCCCCACTTGAGTCCAAGGAGGACAAACAGGCCCAGGCTCCACACTGGGCTCAAGTGGGACAAGGCCTGGCCAGGCTGAGGTGGCACCAACTGGGAAATGCCCTGCCATGGCCCATTCCCAGGGCCTGTCCTCCAGGCTTTGCCCTCGATTCCTTGCCTTTCCCCCTGCCCTGGTGTCCCCAACTTGCCTGGGAGCCCCAACCCCAAAGAGCCCCGCTCAGCCCGGGGGGCAGCTGGGGCTGGAGGGGGTGGGGACACCCGTGTACCCCCCAGCCCCACAAGGCCAACCCCAACCAAGCCTTTGTTCTCCTCCTACAGCCCTTTGATGCCAGCGGCGAAGCCTGCGGGGGGGTAAGTCTGGGAGTTGGGGGGCACCCAGTGTGGGAACTGGGGGGCTCTTTGGGCCCCCCATCCCTTCCTGGCACTGGGGACACCCCAGTGACCAGTGATGTCTCCTTGTCTCTCTACAGGGAGGTGTGATCATCAGCCCGGTGAGTACCAGGGCTTGTGCTGGGCCCAGACCCTCCCCTCTGGTGGCCACC
>NW_020887651.1:0-3781 GCF_003945725.1 Corapipo altera
GGGGGGTACTTTTGCGGTAGAGTTGGGGTGATTTTGGTGTTTTGGGGTGATTTTGGTGTTGTTTTGGGGCGATTTGGGGTCTCCCCCCCAGGTTCGTGCAGTACAAGGCCACGTCCCTGGAGAAGCAGCACAAACACGACCTGCTGACAGAGCCAGATTTGGGGGTGACCATCGACCTCATCAACCCCGACACCTACCGCATCGACCCTGGTGGTGAGAGCCCAGAGACGGGGGGACAGCCCTGAAACAGGGGGACAGCCCCAAAATCAGGGCTCTGAGGGGACCCCAGAACTGGGGGGAGACCCCGGAATTAGGGGGTTTTTGGAGCCAAACCCCCCCCCTTTCCCCCCCAAAGTGCTGCTGGACCCGGCGGACGAGAAGCTGCTGGAGGAGGAAATTCAGGCCCCCACGAGCTCCAAGAGGTGCCCGGGACCCCCAGGGACCCCCCAAGGGGCTTTGGGGGGCCTTGGGGGGATTTTTGGGGTGGTTTGGGGTCTCTCACCAGACATAGGTCCAGTTGGTCACACGGGGGGTTTTGGGGGGTTTCTCACCGGGCACAGGTCCAGCTGCTCACAAATGGTTTGGGGAGGCTCGGGGGGGATTTGGGGGTCCCCAATGTCCCCCAAATCCCCCCTTCCCCCCAGATCCCAACAACATGCCAAGGTGGTGCCCTGGATGCGCAAGACCGAGTACATCTCCACCGAGTTCAACCGCTACGGCGTCTCCAACGAGAAACCCGAGGTCAAGTGAGTCCCTGGGGGGCTTTGCGGGGGTCCCTGGGGGCGCCCAGGACCCCCCCTGACCCCCCCGGGCCCCCCCAAGGATCGGGGTGTCAGTGAAGCAGCAGTTCACCGAGGAGGAGATTTACAAGGACCGAGACTCCCAAATCGCCGCCATCGAGAAAACCTTCGAGGACGCGCAGAAGGCGGTGAGGGGGGATCAGGGGGGTCAGGGGGGTGGTTTGGGGGGCTCAGGGGGCACTGAGGCCGCCTGTGCCCCCCCAGATCACACAGCACTACAGCAAACCCCGGGTGACCCCCATGGAGGTGATGCCCGTGTTCCCCGACTTCAAGGTGAGGGGGGGATTTGGGGGGTGGGACACACTGGGGACCCCAGGGGTGGGATTTTGCCTCCCCAAACCCCCCATTTCCCCCTCACCCCCAGTTTTCCTCCCAGTTGTGCTCCCCCTCCCTTATTTACTCCCCCTCACCCCAAAATCCCCCTCTCACCCCCCGATTTCCCCCCCCAGATGTGGATCAACCCCTGTGCCCAAGTGATCTTCGACTCGGACCCGGCGCCCAAGGACACGTCGGGGGCCGCGGCCCTGGAGATGATGTCCCAGGCCATGATCAGGTGCTGGGGGGTCCCTGAGCCCCCCCAAACCCCCCGAACCCCCCGAGCCCCCCTTAAACCCCCTGCCCCCCAGGGGGATGATGGACGAGGAGGGGAACCAGTTCGTGGCCTATTTCCTGCCCGTGGAGGAGACGCTGAGGAAGAGGAAGAGGGACCAGGAGGAGGACGTGGATTACGCCCCTGAGGACGTGTAAGGGGGGCCCCCAAAACCTGGGGGAGGGGTGTCCCAAAACCTGGGGGAGGGGCCCAGGAAACCAGGGGGGCCCTTTTATAGACGAAATGGCGGGGGAGAAATGGAGCAAGACCTTGACAGACCCCAGGAGACTTTGGGGACTCTGGTGTGGAAATGGGGGGGGCGGTTTGGGGGGCTCTCCTCGGCTCCCCCCAACCCCCTCTTGTGCTCCCCCCCAAGCTACGACTACAAGATCGCCCGGGAGTACAACTGGAACGTGAAGAACAAGGCGAGCAAAGGCTACGAGGAGAATTATTTCTTCATCTTCCGCGAGGGGGACGGGGTTTATTACAACGAACTGGAGACCAGGTGGGACTGGGGGGACTGGGAGGGAACTGGGGGGCACTGGGAGGGACTGGGAGGGGACTGGGTGGGCACTGGGAGGGGACTGGGGGCACTGGGAGGGACTGGAAGACGCCCGCAGATCAGCACTGGTTGGGCGTTCAGAGGGATCTGGGGTGGTCCCTGGGGGTCCTTTGGGGTCTCTGTAGGTTTGGGGTGCCCCAGGGGGGTCCCTGGGCCCCCCTGACCCCCCCGTGCCCCCCCAGGGTCCGGCTGAGCAAGCGCCGGGCGCGCGCCGGGGTCCAGTCGGGCACCAACGCGGTGCTGGTGGTGAAGCATCGGGACATGAACGAGAAGGAGCTGGAGGCACAGGTGGAATTTGGGGGGGGGGTCCCCTGACTCCCCCTGACACACCCCCCGATCCCCAATTCCCCCCAAAACCCCCCTGACCCCCCCTTTCTGCCCCCTCCAGGAGGCTCGGCGGGCACAGCTGGAGAACCACGAGCCCGAGGAGGAGGAGGAGGAAGAGCTGGAGGCCGAGAAGGAGGCGGCGGGATCAGGTCCAGGGGGGTCCCTGGTGGGGTTTGGGGGCTCCCCTGTACCCCCCCGGCCCTGGAGGGGTTGGGCAGAGCGTTGAGACCCCCCTGAACCCCCCTCGTGCAGACGAAGAGCGTGAGAAGGGCAGTGAGAGCGAGGGGGCCGCGAGCGGGGACGAGGAGGAGGAGGAGGACGAGGCCGAAGGCTCCGGCAGCGGCAGCGAGCGCGGGGGGGGCTCTGCCCGCAGCGAGGAGGAGGAGGAGGCCGAGGAGGAGGAAGGGGGGGCCCGGGGGGGTCGCCGGGGGGGCAGCGACGCCGCCAGAGCCGCCCGCGACCAGGAGGAGATTTTCGGCAGCGACAACGACGACGAGGAGGAGGAGGAGGAAGAGGAGGAGGAGGAAGGCAGCGAGGGGGGGGCACCCCCACGGAGCCCCCAGCTCAGCGCCAGCGAGGAGGAGGAGGACGAGGAAGAAGAGGAGGAGGAGGAGGAAGACGAGGAGAGTCCCAGCGACGCCTCCGACTCCTCCAGCGAGTGAGGGGCTGGCGCGTCCCCCCCGGGCCCCCCCGGCCCCGTTCTGGGGTAAGAAGCAGCCGTTGTGGGTGTTTTTTGTGTTTAATAACGTTCATGGTTACCAGCCATATCATAACAAAAGGATTCATAATAAAATGTATCTAAAATAACGATTTTTTTCTATTTCGGGGCCGCGGCGCTACAAAGGGGGGGGGAGGGGCTGTACCGAGGGGGGGGGCCCGGGGCACCCCCAACCCCGGGTTGGGGGGGGGGGGGGGCCCGCCTGTCCCTAAATGGGGGGTGCCGCCCCCCCCCCCGCCCCCGCCACCCCCCGGGGGGGCTGGAACAGAAATAATATTAATAATAATAATATAATAATAAAAGAGGGGGAAAATGAACCCACAAACCCCCAAATTCCGGGATCCTTAAAACGGCGAAAACGCAACAAACCCCCCCAAAAACCCCCCCTGTAGTGTCATGGCCCCCCCCCCTCGCAAGGTCATCGGCCTGGGGGAGCCCCCCCCTCACCGGGGACCCCCCGAGCCCCCCTGGCCGTGGGGGGGGAGTCGAGGGGGGAGGAAGGGTTTTACCCCCCCCCACCCCACCCCAGATGTTTTGGGGACCCCCCCCGGGGGGGGCACGGGGGGGTGGCAGGAGGAGGGGGGTGTTAAGGAGGTGCCCCCCCGGTTTGGGGAGGGGGGGGCAGCGCCATCAGATGGTGGAGGTCTTGTCTGTGCCATCTGTGGGGGGCACAAAGGGGGGGTCAGGGTGCTGCGGGGGGGGGGGCTGTGTCCCTTTGTGCCCCCTCCCCACCCCACGTCTCCCCCAACACCCCCTTGTGTCCCCCAGACCACCAACCCCCCCCC
>NW_020887652.1:0-737 GCF_003945725.1 Corapipo altera
GAGAGGATGGAAGGATGGATTGGGGGGGTGGACTGTGGCAGACCCTCCCCTCACATGTAACCTGGGCCTTGGTTTGTGACGCTGCAGCCGAGGTCTGGGAGCGTCAGGGGGTGTTGGCAGGGTGGGCCTGGGGTCCCCGTCCCTATGCAGCTGGATGTTCCTCCCCCGTGGTGGGGAGTGGGATCGTGGGGACACCCAGCTCCCCTCTGAGCACCCCAAGGCTCTGGGGTGGGCCATGAGAGTCCCGCCTGCAGCACCCCCTGCAAAGGACAGGCAGTGCCAGCCCCCACAAAGGGACACAGGCTTTGGATTCCCAGGTCTGGATTTGTCCCCCCTGGGTTGGAAACCCCGTCCAAGGGCACTGATTGTGATCCCAGGGGAGGTGTCCCAGTGCCCCCCGGGGTGGGAGGTGCAAAGGGGTGCTGGGAGCCCCCTGGAAGCTGGGAAGGTTGATGGTCCTGTTTGGGGGGGCTCCAGGCTGTGCAGGTGGGTTTGGTGGTTCAGGCTGGGCCAGTCCCAGCTGCCCTGGGTTGCCTTTGGCAGAGGATCCTGACAAACAGCAGTTTTGGTAAAAGTGGGAATTTAAGAGCCCTTGTTGAGGTGTGGCCAAGTCAGCCCAGGGCTTGGCAGTTCCCAGCCCTGCAGAGATGGATGTAGGACAGAGGGACAGGCCTGGAGCCCCTGGAATCAATCCATCCATCCATCCATCCATCCATCCATCCATCCATCCATCCATC
>NW_020887652.1:747-3426 GCF_003945725.1 Corapipo altera
CCATCCATCCATCCATCCATCCATCCATCCATCCATCCATCCATCCAGTTTTGAATCACACCAGTCTCAGTCTTGGAGCCACCCACTCATGGCCACATGCCCGGATCCAGGTGGGATCTGGGGCATTGGGAGCCCACTCACCGTGCACAGCTTTCCCTTAGATCCTGGCAAGGCTGGATCCAAGTGTGGCCAGGAAGCCCCAGAGAGCAGGACGGGGATGGAGGGAGCTGGGGAGGGATGGGGTGGCATCTGGGAGGCCCCAGGGGGCTGCTCCCGGCCATCCCTCCCTGCACGTGCCCCCGTCGCTGGTCTGGGCAAATCCCATTGTTCAACATTTTCCAGTTCATCTGGAAAGCAAATGCAATTATCTCCTGTCCAGCCAAGGTTGATTGGGGATGTTTATTCGAGGCCTTGAGAGGCGGCTGCGGGGGGCGGTGGGGCCGGGGCCGGGGTGTAGCGAATTCCGGCGCAAATCCAACCGCGGCCGTAATTGGGGAAATGTGAGGGGCAGCCGCGGGCACAGCGGGCCCAGGAGCCGCTCCGGCTCCTCCTAAACGCCGAGCCGAGCGCTCCTAAATGATCTTGTTAGCGGCGGGAATCAGGCTGGGAATTGTCCGTGCGGAAAAATCTGGTGGGAGGGCGACGGGTCCGGGCTGGGATTCAGCTGCTGGCGAGGGGGTGGAGGGTCCTGTCCCTGCATCCAGCCCGGCTGGGAAATTAGGAAAAAACCTCCTGGCCTGTCCCACTGGAAGCGCGTTGTCGTGGTGGTGACAGCAGCAGCGGTGCCATTTTGGGTTCAAGTCTCAGTTTTTGCCCGTTTTCCCGAGCTGGAGCGGGCAGTGGCTGCCTCTCCCCTCCCAGAGGGAATAATGTGCTTCCAAATCGCTTTTTGTGTGCAAAGTAGAATTTCATGGAGAGCGTTGGGCGAAGGGATGAAAATGTTTTGAAAGGAGGCCAGGTCTGGGGTTTGCTCCCCCCCGGGCCCCGCAGCATCCCGGTGGAACTCGGTACCCGGCTCTGCCGTTGCCATGGGAACACCATTCCCAAATTCAGCCGGATGAGTTGCAAAATCTGCTCTGGGTTTGAAGGCAAATCCCTCTTTCAGGAGAGCACCCGGGAGCGCGGGGGATTAACGGTGGAGGTCGCACAGCCCCGCCCGGGGGCAGGTTTGGGCTGGGGGGAGGTTTTGGTGTGGAAGTCGGTGGGTTTGGGTGTCTGTTCTTGCCAGCCCGAGGGTACGGGCAGGGGGGGGGCCGGGCACCTCCTGGCACAGCCTGAGCTCCGTCCCAGAAGGCGGCGAAGCCAAAGTGCAGCAAAACGCGGCCGATTACTCGGGGGCAGGAATTAATGTGCTCCCGGAGCCAGGCAGGGAGATGGAATTGCAAATGAGCCCCGGAATGGCCCCGAGCGACGGGCTGATTTCACCGTCCAGCGCTCAGGAAACGTGATTAACTCGATCTGAGATCGCCGCAGGCTGAGGGCACCGCGGGGGTGGGAAGGGAACGGTCCCGTGTCACCGTCCAGCCCGGCCGGGAGGTGTGCGGTGCCAGGGGTTGCCGTGGCCGGGGGGACACGGCTGAGCTGCGGCCCTGGCAGCGTCCCTGCTGTCCCCGAGAGCGGGGCCACGGCGGCTCCGTCCTGTCGTGAAAGCCGCTTAAGGATTTAAACCCCCTGTAGAACTCGGTTTTAATTACAATGGCTTTGGCCCGGAAAGCCGGGAATGATGCGGGAGGGGGGTGCAGGAGGAGGGGGATGCAGGAGAGGGGTGCAGGAAGGGGATGCAGGAATTGGGGGGGGATGCAAGAGGATGGGGAGGTACAAGGAGGGAGACGCAGGAGGAGGGGGATCCACAAAAGGGGGATCCACAAGAGGGGGACCCACACTGAGCTCCCAGGACCTGGCTCTGGCAAAGGTGCTGGTGAGGGGCACAGGGAGAGTGGGACCCCTTGCCCTGTCCCAGCCTCAAGCCCCCCATGCCCCCCCAGGGGAGCCACCTCTGTGGTGTTCAGCTGCCAGGAGAAGGGAACAGGAGTCCCCTATGCTGCCAAGATCCTGAAGAAGACGGTGAGTGTGGGGGGTGTCATGGGGGGACTGCAGGTGAGGGGGCTCAGGGTGGGGGGATGCAGTGGGAGGGAGTCCCTCCTCCTTGCCAGAGCACCAGAACGGGCATGGGGCTGTCCCTGGGCATTGCTCCCATGGTCTGGAGGGTCCCAGGGGGACAAAACCGCTGAGGTTTGGGCTGGGGGGGCAGTAGGGGGGCACTGGGTGCATTTTTCTGTGGAAACGGGCCCTAGGACAGGCATGGGAACGTGCTGAGGGGGGGTCTCTGGTGGGGGGCCGGACCCAGGCCCAGCAGCACAGGTGACACAACCTCTGTGTGGGCTCTGCTTTCTAGATCGACAAAAAGATCGTGAGGACGGAGATCGGGGTCCTGCTGCGGCTCTCACACCCCAACATCGTGAGTTCAACCCCCCTGACTCAGCTCCCAGCTCCCTTTGGGTTGGGTCCAGGGCTCCTGGTTTCCCCTTAACTCTGCCCACAGGCAGCCCAGTGCTGAGGGAAGAGCTGGGATGTCCTTGTCCTCATCCCATCTCGGTGCAGGATGAACCCATCACCCCATGGGAAACCCTCTCTGCACCCCCTGTCCCCTCCCTGCACCCCCTGTCCCCTCCCTGCACC
>NW_020887652.1:3436-3781 GCF_003945725.1 Corapipo altera
TCCCTGCACCCCCTGTCCCCTCCCTGCACCCCCTGTCCCCTCCCTGCCTCTCAGACGGGGTCCAGGTGACTCCCCACTCGCTGTCACATAAAATTCCTGGTCCTTGCAGCTCCTTTGAGCTCCCACCTCTGATATCAAGGACTCTCCATCCTCCTCCTCCTCCCCCCCCCCCCCCCCACCCCCCCGCCCGGGACTTCCCTCTAAGCAATTTCCCCCCAGGGGAGCAAATGAAACCCCCAAAAAAATTCCCCGTTGGTAATGAATCCTGGGGGGGGGAAAAAAAGGGGGGGGCGGGGGCGGGGGGGCTGGGGCCATGTCCCTCCCCTGCCTGTCCTTGCTCAGTGC
>NW_020887653.1:0-1588 GCF_003945725.1 Corapipo altera
TTGGGGGGGTCTCGAGGGAGGTCCAGGGGAAGGGGTCACTGGGAGGACTGGGAGAGGCACTGGGAGGGTCTGGGGGGTCCCGGGGCGTTTTGGGAGGTGCCGTGGGATGGGGGGGACGGGGTGTCCCGGACCTGGGGGGGGTTGGGCCCGCAGGAACTGCACCGTCCGCCGCAGGATCTCGGCCTTCGCCACCTTCGGGTTCCGCAGCCGCTGAGACGGGGGGGGACAGGGCGGGGGTCACGTGGCGTCGCGATAGTGCCGCGATAGTGTCACGATAGTGCCGCGATAGTGTCATGATAGTGTCAGGATAGCGTCACGATAGTGTCGCAATAGTGCCATGATAGTGTCGTGATAGTGTCATGATAGTGTCACGATAGTGTCACGATAGAGCTCCCAGGAGTGTCCCGATAGTGCCGCGATAGTGTCACGATAGTGTCACAATAGTGTCACGATAGTGTCGCGATAGAGCTGTGATAGTGTCACGATAGTGTCACGATAGTGTCACGATAGCGTCATGATAGTGTCAGGATAGTGTCACGATAGAGCTCCCAGCAGTGTCACGATAGTGCCAGGATAGTGTCACAATAGTGCTGTGATAGTGTCACGATAGTGTCGTGATAGTGTCACGATAGAGCTCCCAGCAGTGTCACAATAGTGCCAGGATAGCGTCACAATAGTGCCGCGATAGTGTTGCAATAGCATCGTGATAGAGCCCCCAGCAGTGTCACGATAGTGTCACAATAATGTCGTGATAGTGTCGTGATAGTGTCATGATAGAGCTCCCAGGAGTGTCACGATAGTGCCAGGATAGTGTCACGATAGAGCTGCGATAGTGTCACGATAGAGCTCCCAGCAGTGTCACGATAGTGCCGCGATAGTGTCACAATAGTGCTGTGATAGTGCCATGATAGTGTCGCGATAGAGCTCCCAGCAGTGTCGCGATAGTGCTGCAGTAGTGTCGTGATAAGTGTCACGATAGTGCTGTGAGAGCATCACAATACTGTCGTGATAGTGCCATGATAGTGTCACGATAGTGCCGCGATAGTGTTGCAATAGCATCGCGATAGAGCTCCCAGCAGTGTCACGATAGTGCCAGGGTAGTGTCACAATAGAGCTGTGATAGTGTCGCGATAGAGCTCCCAGCAGTGTCGCGATAGTGCTGTGATAGTGTCACGATAGTGCCTCGATAGTGCTGTGATAGTGTCATGATAGTGCTGCAATAGTGTCGCGATAGAGCTCCCAGCAGTGTCATGATAGTGCCATGACAGTGTCACAATTGTGTCACAATAGTGTCACGATAGTGCCACGATAGTGTCGTGATAGTGTCACGATAGAGCTCCCAACAGTGCCATGATAGTGTCACGATAGTGCTGTGATAGTGCCCCGATAGAGCTCCCAGCAGTGCTGCGATAGTGTCGCGATAGTGCCACGATAGTGTGGCAATAGTGTCGCAATAGTGCCACGATAGTGTCGTGATAGTGTCGTGATAGTGTCGCGATAGTGCTGCGATCGTGTTGCAATAGAGCTCCCAGCACTGTCCCAACAGTGCCACGATAATGTCGCGATAGTGTCGCGCTAGCGTGACACT
>NW_020887653.1:1688-3781 GCF_003945725.1 Corapipo altera
GTGACAGTGCTGTGATAGAGCTCCCAGCAGTGTCACGATAGTGCCAGGACAGTGCTGTGATAGTGTCGCGATAGTGTCACGATAGTGTCACGATAGAGCTGTGATAGTGGAGCAACAGTGTCCCAATGGTGCCATAGTAGTGTCGTGATAGAGCTGTGATAGTGTCGTGATAGTGCCATGATAGTGTCACGATAGTGTCGCGATAGAGCTCCCAGGAATGTCACGATAGTGCCGTGATAGCGTCACAATAGTGCTGCGATAGTGTCACAATAGTGTCGCGATAGTGCTGCGACAGTGTCGTGATAGTGCCATGATAGTGTCAGGATAGTGTCGCGATAGAGCTCCCAGCAGTGTCGCGATAGTGCCAGGATAGTGTCGCGATAGTGCTGCAGTAGTGTCGTGATAGTGTCACAATAGTGCTGTGATAGCATCACAATACTGTCGTGATAGTGCCATGATAGTGTCGCGATAGTGCTGCGATAGTGTCGCGATAGTGTCACGACAGAGCTCCCAGCAGTGTCCCCATAGTACCAGGATAGTGTCGCGATAGTGTCACGATAGAGCTGTGATAATGTCGCGATAGAGCTCCCAGCAGTGTCGCAATAGTGCCAGGATAGTGTCACAATAGAGCTGTGACAGTGTCGTGATAATGTTGCGATAGAGCTGTGACAGTGTCGCGATAGAGCTGCGATAGTGTCGCGATAGAGCTGTGATAGTGTCGCGATAGAGCTGCGATAGTGTCGCGATAGAGCTGTGACAGTGTCGCGATAGAGCTGTGACAGTGTCGTGATAGAGCCATGATAGTGTCGCGATAGAGCTCCCAGCAGTGTCACAACAGTGTCGCGATAGAGCTGTGACAGTGTCGCGATAGAGCTGCGATAGTGTCACGATAGTGTCGCGATAGAGCTGTGACAGTGTCGCGATAGAGCTGCAATAGTGTCACGATAGTGTCGCGATAGAGCTGTGACAGTGTCGCGATAGAGCTGCGACAGTGTCGCGATAATGTCGTGACAGAGCCCCGACAGAGCCCTGGGAGCCGGGTCAGAGCTGCGCCGTCGTCACGACAGTCGCGACAGAGCCCCCGTTGTGTCCTGGGGGTCACGGGACAGCCCCAAGAGAGCCCCCATGTCGCGACAGTGGCCCCCTATCGCGACAGTGCCCCGCCCCCATCCCGACAGAGCCCCAATGTCACGACTGACACCCCCTATCGCGACAGAGCCCCAGTATCGTGACAGTGACTCACGCTGTCGTTTGTCCCCCCCAGCAGCAGCCCTGCCCCCTGTCACGACAGACACCCCCCTATCGCGATAGAGCCCCAATATCACGACAGCCCCTCACCGGGTCGTGAGTTCCCCGCAGCAGTAGCAGCTGCAGCCCCGCCCCCATCGCGACAGAGCCCCACTATCGCGACATGTCCCGACTCACGCTGTCCCTGGTCCCCCCCCCAGCAGCAGCAGCCCCGCCCCCTATCACGATAGAGCCCCCATATCGTGACTCACGCTGTCGTTTGTCCCCCCCAGCCCCGCCCCCTATCGCGATAGAGCCCCCATATCGTGACTCACGCTGTCCCCGGTGCCCCCAGCCCCGCCCCCTATCGCGATAGAGCCCCCATATCGTGACTCACGCTGTCCCCGGTCCCCCCAGCCCCGCCCCTATCGCGATAGAGCCCCCATATCGTGACTCACGCTGTCCCCGGTGCCCCCCAGCCCCGCCCCTATCGCGATAGAGCCCCCATATCGTGACTCACGCTGTCCCCGGTCCCCCCCAGCCCCGCCCCTATCGCGATAGAGCCCCCATATCGTGACTCACGCTGTCCCCGGTGCCCCCAGCCCCGCCCCCTATCGCGATAGAGCCCCCATATCGTGACTCACGCTGTCCCCGGTCCCCCCCAGCAGCCGCAGCCGCTCCAGGCTCCGGTTCAGGCGCTGCCGACGGAGCTTCAACTGCAGCGGCTTCAGCAACTGGGGGGGACACTGGGAGGGACTGGGAGGGACTGGGATGGACTGGGAGGGACTGGGAGGGACTGGGAGGGAACTGGGAGGGGATTGGGAGGGACTGGGAGGGACTGGGATGGACTGGGAGGGACTGGGAGG
>NW_020887654.1:0-1965 GCF_003945725.1 Corapipo altera
CATTATAAAGGCATGTGAAGGAATCATACCTGTTTTAAGGCATTCTGCACATTGTTATATATTTTCTTAAACTTAGCATTAACATTAAGAACATTTAACCAATCAAAAAGACTATCAGACATTTTTGGATCTAGAAAAGTAAACAAGGAACAAAATGCAAGAAGGAAAAATTCCCAACAACGCTAAATTAAATAACCCAGGATTAATACAGAATTTGTTTAAACAACTTAACTTATTCCCATTATTTCTTATTAGAAATTACTCTCATAAAATCTTATTTAAGCTATCCTCTAAAGATCCTATTGACTTATAGGCAATTGATTTGGAACCGAACTTAATAACTTGATGACTTCAGGGTTTGTGTGCTCCTGATTTTTACCTGAAAGTTTTTTTGTGTTTGTTTTTGAAAACTTTTATTTAACCTAAGACATCTCTGCAAATGAAATTCGATTCAACTCAGGGTGATATGTTTTCTGTTTTTCATCTAAGGGTGTTTGTGCATATGTGAGGTAATGCGCATTTGCGTATAAATCAGAACATATTCTGTATTCACACGCATGCATACATTCACACATTCACACTCGATGGCCATCGAACGCACATCATACAAACATACCTTTGGGTTTCATTTTACAGTGTCTTTTGGTTATGAACCGAGAAATTGGCATGTTTTGTTTCTTACCCTTAGATTAGTAATAGAGCTAAGTTTTCTGTTTTGATGATAGTATAACCTGTAAAAACATAAGCATATTTTGCTTCATGTTCAATTTAAATTTCAAATACATATAAACATTCCTATAGTTCAAGGATAAAATATATACTTCTATTTTTAAGGCAAATATATGTCTTTCTGTGTTAATTTGGTTTTTGGACTTAGGGAAAATTGTTACTGCAAAGACTTCAAAATTTTCAAAAATACAGCTATGCATACATTTAAAAACTATTTTGGTTATTACTTATGGAAGGGTGTCTTCATTCAGCAAGGGTTCTTTGCTTCCTTCACTTCCCCCCCCCTTTTCTTTTTTTGTTTGTTTGTTTGTTTGCGTGGTGCGGGGGAACAATCTCTGTATTGGTAGCGTTTTGTTCGCCTTACACTGTGAAGCTGAAACAGGTGCACGTCTTCTGCCTTCTTTCAGTTCTGACTACGCACACACCACTGAAACGCAAGGAGTGCTGTTTCCCGTGCTCCAACCAGCCGATGACCGACAAATCTTCTACATCTCCCCAAAAAATGACCAGAAACTCACACAAATCTCCCCAAAAAATGACCACAAACTCACAGAAATCTCCACAAAATAGGACCAGAAACTAAAGCAAATCTCCCCAAAAAATGACCAGAAACTCACCCAAATCTCCCCCAAAAATGACCACAAATTCATCCAAATCTCCCCTACAAATCACACAAAACTCACAAAAATCTCCCCAAAAAATGACCAGAAAAATCACAGAAATCTCCCCAAAATAGGACCAGAAACTCACCCACATCTCCCCAAGAAATGACCAAACCCACACCCAAATCTCTCCAAAAAATGACCCAAAACTCACACAGATCTCCCCAAGAAATGACCAGAAACTTACCCAAATCTCCCCAAAAAATGACCAGAAAAATCACAGAAATCTCCCCAAAATAGGACCAGAAACTCACCCAAATCTCCCCAAAAATGACCAGAAACTCACCCACATCTCCCTTATAAATCATACAAAACTCACCCAAATCTCCCAAAAAAATGGTCACAAACTCACACAAATCTCCCCAAAAAATGACCCAAAACTCACTCAAATCACCCCAAATAATACACAAAAAACTCAAGGAAATCTCCCCAAAAAATAGACCACAAACTCACCCAAATCTCCCCAAGAAATTACCAGAAACTCATAGAAATCTCCCTAAAATATGACCAGAAACTCACCCAAATCACCCCAAAAAATGACCAAAAACTGACACAAATCTCCCCAAAAAATGAC
>NW_020887654.1:1975-3780 GCF_003945725.1 Corapipo altera
CCCCAAAAAATGACCAAAAACTGACACAAATCTCCCCAAAAAATGACCACAAATACACCCAAATCTCCCAAAAAAATGACCAGAAACTAACCCAAATCTCCCCAAAAAATGACTTAAAACTCACACAGATCTCCCCAAGAAATGACCAGAAACTCACCCAAATGTCCCCAAAAAAGTGACCTCAAAGTCAACCAAATCTCCCCAAAAAACGACCCAAAATTCACAGAAATCTCGTCAAAAAATGACCACAAATACAACCAAATCTCCCCAAAAAATGACCAGAAACTCACTCAAAACTCCCTAAAAAATGATCACAAACTCACCCAAACCTCCCCAAAAATTGGCCACAAACTCACACAAATCTTCCCAAAAAATGACCACAAATCTCCCCAAAAAATGACCAGAAACTCACCCAAATCTCCCCAAAAAATGACCCAAAACTCACTCAAATCTCCCCAAATAATACACAAAAAACTCAAGGAAATCTCCTCAAAAAATGACCATTAACATTACTAGCAATATTATTTATATCATTACAATTATTGGTATGGTTGGTTCCTGTGGAAGAAAGAAAAGGGTTAGAAGGAGAAACAGAATTGTTAAAATTATTTGACATATTTGAAAATGGATTATTGAGAGAAAATTTGTTAAATGTTGTTAAGGATTGTGTCTGGTTTGTAGCTGGAAAACTGTTTAATGAGTCTGGTGCTGCTGAGTCAGTCACAGCTAGTTGCACACTGTGAGAGATGGAGGGAATGCTGTCCGTTAACTGGCTGAGTCTGTGATGATCCGTCGTGAAGGTGTTCTGAAGCTGTGGGTTTTCTTGCATGTCGCGGTAGGATGTAGCAAGAAGCGGGGGACAGTTAGAACTGCAGGGCAGAGGTGGTCCCGTCTCCGGTCTCGGGCACAGACAGAGAAGGGGTCCCGATGACGTTATCTTGTCCCACTCGGCATCCGTAGGGAAGGTGGAAGCTTTCGCTGTCAGTCCGGAGTCGTTAGAAGTCGGGAATTCCCCGCTTCCTTTGTTTGACCATGCGGTGGTGGCGGCTGGGGGCTGCGGTTGTGAAACTGCCTGAGGAAACTGCAGTTGGTGATCTCCTGCTGAGAGCTGCCAGGCGGAAGGGGCTGGGACCGGGGCTACACAAACGGCTGGATTTTCGTCGGCACAATTTTGCCCTGATGAGTGCCTGTGGCAGCTATTCCATGTCAGGGGCGGTGGAATAAAGTTTTCTGTCACTGGGCTGGTGCCTGGAGCGGTGCTGCTAGTCCGTTGAGGACGGTCTGGGTTCGGGAACGGCTGGATTGGATTGCCTGCTCTGGGAGGGAGAGGTGGGGGGGGGCGGGGAGGGCTCCCGCCGGTGCTGGTCGAGGGCAACTCCTCCTCCCCTCGCTGCACCGGCAGTCGAGAGGGAGGAGCCTGGGCCGGGGCCGGGGCCGCCTCGGTGCTACCCGGGATGGGGGTTGCCGCCCAGTGTCTGACCCTAACAGGGGGCTGGGGCGGACCAGTGCCACAACCACCAACCGTATCAGGGACCGGGTGAGAGTAATTTCTAATAAGAAATAATGGGAATAAGTTAAGTTGTTTAAACAAATTCTATATTAATCCTGGGTTATTTAATTTAGCGTTGTTGGGAATTTTTCCTTCTTGCATTTTGTTCCTTGTTTACTTTTCTAGATCCAAAAATGTCTGATAGTCTTTTTGATTGGTTAAATGTTCTTAATGTTGATACTAAGTTTAAGAAAATATATAGCAATGTACAGAATGCCTTAAAACAGGTATGATTCCTTCACATGCCTTTATAATG
>NW_020887655.1:0-3779 GCF_003945725.1 Corapipo altera
GTTCTCCCTTTTCCAGCTCTTCCCTTCCAATCCCAGCTCTCCCTCTTCAGTAATTCCATTTTATCCCAGCGTGGCTGAGGTTGGAAGGGACCTCTGGAGTCACCTCGAGCTGGTTATCCCTTTCCCAGGGATTTGGGAGTATTTCCAAGGATTAGAGACTCCCCAGGTTCTCTGGGCAAGGCAGGCAACCACAAATTAACATTTCCTGACGCTCAGATGGAGTCTGGGGTTTCCTGCTGTGGTTTGAGACTTGGAGTTGGAATTAATGAAAAGATTCCAAGTGGGAATTTGCAGCTTGGGGGGCCACCAATTATTTTGGATTTCCAGTCTCTTGTGTTTTGGTCTCTGGTTTCTCCAAAAAGAGTCTCCTGATTCCTTATCCTTTCTGGATTTATATCCATGGATAACACCCCCTTGTTGGATTTCTATACATGGATAAGACCCCTTTTTCTGGATTTATCTCCATGGATAAGACCCCTTTTTCTGGATTGATATCCATGGATGAGGTTCCCTTTCTGGATTTATCTCCATGGATAAGATCCCCCTTATTCTTTCTGGATTGATATCCATGGATAAGACTCCCTTTCTGGATTGATATCCATGGATAAGACTCCCTTATCCTTTCTGGATTTATATCCATGGATAAGATCCCCTTATCCTTTCTGGATTTATCTCCATGGATAAGACCCCTTTTTCTGGATTTATATCCATGGAAAAGATCCCTTTTCTGGATTTATCTCCATGGATAAGATCCCCTTATCCTTTCTGGATTTATCTCCATGGATAAGACCCCTTTCCTGGATTTATATCCATGGATAAGACCCCTTTTTCTGGATTTATATTCATGGATAAGATCCCCTTATCCTTTCTGGATTTATATCCATGGATAAGACCCCTTTTTCTGGATTTATATCCATGGATAAGACTCCCTTTCTGGATTGATATCCATGGATAAAACCCCCTTATCCTTTCTGGATTTATATCCATGGATAAGACCCCCTTTTTCTGGATTTATATCCATGGATAAGATTCCCTTATCCTTTCTGGATTTATATCCATGGATAAGACTCCCTTATCCTTTCTGGATTTATATCCATGGATGAGACCCCTTTCCTGGATTTATATCCATGGATAAGACCCCTTTTTCTGGATTTATATCCATGGAAAAGATCCCTTTTCTGGATTTATCTCCATGGATAAGACCCCTTTTTCTGGATTTATATCCATGGATAAGACTCCCTTATCCTTTCTGGATTTATCTCCATGGATAAGACCCCTTTCCTGGATTTATCTCCATGGATAAGACCCCTTTATCCTTTCTGGATTTATCTCCATGGATAAGACCCCTTTCCTGGATTTATATCCATGGATAAGACCCCTTTCCTGGATTTATATTCATGGAAAAGATCCCTTTTCTGGATTTATCTCCATGGATAAGACCCCTTTTTCTGGATTTATATCCATGGATAAGATTCCCTTATCCTTTCTGGATTTATCTCCATGGATAAGATCCCCCTTTCTGGATTTATATTCATGGATAAGATTCCCTTATCCTTTCTGGATTTATATCCATGGATAAGATCCCCCTTTCTGGATTTATATTCATGGATAAGACCCCCTTTTCTGGATTGATATCCATGGATAAAACCCCCTTATCCTTTCTGGATTTATATCCACGGATACAAATTTGAAATTTATGTCCCTTTAGGAATTTGAAGAGCTGGAAGATTGTCAGGGAGAATCCAGATCCCATCCAAGGAGGTGCCTGCTGGATGATGCTCCCAGGAAATCCCACCACGAACAGGAATTTTAGGAGGCATTGGGATCTTGGAATTGGGACCTGGAAGCCTGGAGAAGGCGATGGGATCCTGTTTTAGGCCAAGCTTCTGGCTGTGAGCTGAAAGGAGTCTCCAAAAATCCTCCTGAGCACTGTTCCCCCCCCAGATGGAGCTGGGAGGGTTTGCATCCCAGTTTTTCCCTGGAATTCCTGGGGCTGGGAGCAGAGGGGGTTGGATCATGCAGGAAACACTTACGAGGGAGTTGTTGGGGTCTCTCTGGAGGGAAGAAATCTCCTTTGGGAAAGGCTCGTTCGTCCTAAACACAAACCAGCACAGAGTTGGCAACAGCAGCAGGAAAATCGTCCTTGTTATTGAAATTTAGAAATGAAACCAAAGGAATTTAAAGCTCAGGCAACCCTCAAATAATAAATTGATTCATTTATATACTGATTTTTAGAGTTAATATTGTAAATATATTTATATTTAATAAATATAGGTTAATAAATTAATTTGAATTATTACAGGTAAACAATTGATTGTAACAATTTAATTACTGGGGTTTATATTTAATATTTTAAAAATTATTTATATTTAATGAATATAATTTAATAATTAATTTGAATTGATATGATTAAACAATTAATTGTAACAATAAATTAATTAATTGCTGAATTTAATATCTAATATTTTAAAATACATTTATGTTTAATAAATATAATTTCAGAAATTAATTTGAACTAATACAATTAAACAATTAATTGTAACAATAAATAAATAAATTACTGACTTTAACATTTAATATTTTAAAATATATCTATATTTAATAAATTTAATTTAATTAAATTTAGTTAATACAATTAAACAATGAATTGTAACAAGAAATTAATTAATTTAATTACTGGGGTTTATATTTAATATTTTAAAATATATTTACATTTAATAAATATAATTTATTAAATTAATTTGATTTAATTAATACAATTAAAAATTAATTGTAACAATTAATTTAATTACTGGTTTTATAGTTAATATTTTAAAATATATTTATATTTAATATAATTTAATAAATCAATTTAATTATCACAATTAAAAATTAATTGTAACAATAAATTTAATTACTGAATTTAAGATTTAATATTTTAAAATACATTTACGTTTCATAAATATAATTTAATAAATCAATTTAATTATCACAATTAAAAATTAACTGTAACAATAAATTTAATCACTGAACTTAATATTTAATATTTTAAAATATATTTACGTTTCATAAATATAATTTAATAAATAAATTAATTTTATTCAATTAATACAATGAAACAATTAATTGTAACAATAAATTTAATTACTGAATTTAATATTTAATATTTTAAAATATATTTATATTTAATAAATATAATTTAACAAATAAATTAATTTAATTAACACAATGAAACAATGAATTGTAACAATAAATCAGAATTCACTGGATTTGGATCCAACCTTGAGACCACACATCCCCCCAGACCAGGAGCAGAATTCCCAGTTGGAAAAGCAGGAAGGAGGGGCCTGGACTCACCATTTTCACGTGCATGGGTCTGTCAAAGAGCAGCTGCCCATTGAACATGGCTGGGGGTCGTTAAGGAGCATTGTTCAAACCTGAAAACCCAAAAATCCCCCAGAAAACCACATTTGTGAAGTTCCAGACCCCAGAGCAGCCAAAATTTTGAATTCTCCAAACCTAAAAACCCTTTGAAATCCAAATGCGTTGAGTTTCAATATTCAAGGTTAAATATTTCAATATTTGCAGTTAAAAAATGAGTTGAAAATTCAGCCCAAATCCTGCATTCTCCAAACTCAAAAAACCTTTGAAATCCAAATGTGTTGAGTTTGAATATTTAAAGGGCTTTTTGAGTTAAAAAATTAGTTAAAAATTCAGCCCAAATCCTGTATTCTCCAAACTCAAAAAACCTTTGAAATCCAAATGTGTTGAGTTTCAATATTTAAAGGGCTTTTTGAGTT
>NW_020887656.1:0-1071 GCF_003945725.1 Corapipo altera
GGGGGGGCTACTGGGGGGGCTACCGGGGCAACAGGGGGCTACTGGGGGGCAACCAGACCAGTGGGGTGGCTACTGGGGCAATGGGAGCAATGGGGGGGAAATGGGGCAACTGGGGGGTCCCTATAGAGGGGTCCTGACCCTATAGGGGACACCGGGGGCGGGGGGGGCTAAGGGGACACTGGAGGTCCCTATAGGGGACACTGGAGGTCCCTATAGGGGACATTGGGGGTCCCTATAGGGGAATCCCGACCCTATAGGGGCCACTGGGGGGGCCTATGGGGGACACTGGGGGTCCCGACCCTATAGGGGACACTGGGGGTCCTTATAGGGGACACTGGGGGGGCCTATAGGAGGGTCTTGACCCTATAGGGGACACCGGGGGTCCATATAAGGGGTCCCACCCCTATAGGGGACTCTGGGGGTCCCTATGAGGACACCGGGGGTCGCTCTAGGGGGGTCCCGCCCCTATAGGGGACACCGGGGAGGCCCCACCCCCGCGGCCGCCCCTCCCCCCGCCCCGCTGTCCCCCCTCCCCCCCCATAGAGAGTCCGGCCCGGCCCCTATAGACCCGGCCCCTATAGACCCGGCCCCTATAGACCCAGCCCCTATAGCTCTGACCCCTATAGCTCTGGAGCCCCTATAGCTCTAGAGCCCCTATAGCTCTCTAGACCCCCCCAGTACCTGCTGGCGGCCCCCCCCGAGCCCCTATAGGATATTTACGGCCGGGCCCCGCCCCCTCTGACGTCACGCGGGGGGGGAGGGGTGGGGGGGAAGGTTCTATAGGGGTCCTATAGGGGGGGTTGGGAGGGTCCCCGTGGCCCGGCAGAGCCCGGGGATGGTCCTATAGGGGCCCCAGGGGGTCCTACGGGGGTTCTTGGGGGTCCTATAGGATCCTAAAGGGTCCTAAAGGATCTCTATAGGGTCTTTATAGGGTCTCTATGGGTTCTATCGGGTCTCTATCGGGTCTCCATAGGGTCTCTATCGGGTCTCTATGGGTTCTATAGGGTCTCTATCGGGTTCTATCGGGTCTCTATAGGGTCTCTATAAGGTCCCCATAGGGTCCCCATAGGG
>NW_020887656.1:1081-1524 GCF_003945725.1 Corapipo altera
ATAAGGTCCCCATAGGGTCCCCATAGGGTCTCTATAGGGTCTCTATAGGGTCTCTATGGGTTCTATCGGGTCTCTATCGGGTCTCTATTGGGTCCCCATAGGGTCTCTATCGAGTCTCTGTCGGGCCTCTATAGGGTCTATAGGATCCCCATAGGGTCTCTATCGGGTCTCTATAGGTTCTAAAGGGTCTCTATAGGTTCTATCGGGTCCCCATAGGGTTTCTATCGGGTTCTATCGGGTTCTATCGGGTCTCTATAGGGTCTCTATAGGGTCTCTATCGGGTCCCCATTGGGTCCCTCATCGCTCCCGCCCGTCCCCGCCAGGGGGCGCCAACCGCCCCTCCCACCACCCGCCCCGGCCCCGCCCCTTTCCCGCCCCAGCCCCGCCCCCTTTCCCCCCCGGGGCGGTACCACCCGCACCTTTCGATGAGGGGGGGGGGGGGG
>NW_020887656.1:1624-2792 GCF_003945725.1 Corapipo altera
CCCCCCCCCCCATTCCCCCCCTTTCCCCCCTCCCCCCGACGGGGTGGAACGCTCCGGCCCCGCCCCCCTTCCCCCCCCGCCCCCCGAGCCCATAAAAGGGGCGGGCGCTGGCGCGGGGGGCGCAGTGCGGGCGCCACGTGGAAGCGGGAGCGGCACCGCCATGGCCTCCAACGGTACCGCCAGGGGAGGGGCAGGGGGGAGGAACTCGCGGGGCTCGGGGTGGTGGGGGGGGGGACGAGCACGGACCCCTCCTCACCTCGGGGGAAAGGGTCACGGACACACCCGCCTCGCCCCGCGGGGATTCTCAGACATTTCTGCCCCCCCGTCTTTACCTCAGGGAGTGGGTCACAAACCACCTCCTTCACCCCGCGGGGACTCGCAGGTTTCCCCCTCCAGATCCCCCCTCGGGGACTCGCAGGTTTCCCCCTCACCTCCGGACCCCTTCCCCTCACCTCGCAGACCCCCTCACGCCATTCTCCCTCTCAGCCCATGTTGGGGAGACCCCGCTGCGCCCACGAAGTGTTTTTAGGGGGCTCCGGAGACCCCCCGATAAGGCGGGAGGGGATGAGGGTTAATAACCCCTGAGGGGCGGGGGGTGGGAGGATATTCCGCAGGCCCCCGCGCTTAAAACCGCTTCGTGGATGCTTTTTCTTTTAATTGATAGCCTTTTAAAAGCTTAATCCCGCGCTAATTATTGGCGTTTAGTGGTTGTTTAATTGTGAATTTTTTCATTGTTTTAGTTTTGCTCGGGGGGGGGGTGTGATTTGATGCCGCCCCGTTTCCGCCACGCCTCGCCCTCGTTCCCTAATTCCAACTCGTTTCTCCTTTTTCTTTTAATGCTTCTTCACTGTTTTCTCGCCGGTTACTTTAAGCCCGAACCGCCCGTTTCGCCTTTTCGCGTTCGCGTCGTGTTTTTGTCGCTTAAAAAACCCCCCCGGCGGGCGGCGCCGAACAAAGCGCCGCGCCCCGGGATGCTCCGCGCCCTCACCGCGGAGGAGGAAGAATAGCGCCCGAATAACCCCCAAACGTGCGATTTTAAGACAAAAAAAAACCGCTTAATTTTTTTTGAGGGGATTCGGGAGGTCTAAAGGGTGATTTTGGGGGGTTTGGGGTAACGGGGCTCTCTCCTTCCCCCCCCTCCTCCCTCCACGGCCGCCATTTTGTGGTT
>NW_020887656.1:2892-3779 GCF_003945725.1 Corapipo altera
CCCCCCCCCAACATGGCGGCTCTTTCCCGCCTCGCAGCGCGGGTTTGCATGAAAGAAACCGCCAAGATCAAGCATTTTTTACTTCAAATTTTACGTTTTTAGGAGAAACGTGGCGGGGGGGGGGGGGGGGAATTAATTTCAATCTTTTTTTTGATTTAATTGTTTAAACGGGGGGGGGCCCTGGGGGGGGGAGATCGGACCTCGCTTTTGTTGTAGATTTCTGAGGGGAAATTTCTATTTTTTACCGGATTTATGGCTTTGTAGTTCTATTTCCTCGTTTATTGTTTGGTTTATGTCGTTTTCTGGGGGCGCGTGAGGGTAAATACCGGAGTTTAGACCCCCTTTTTGTTGCGCGAAAGCCTGTGGGGAATCTGAACGTTCGTTTTCGTGTAACGTCTAAATATTTAGTTTTTCTAAGTTTTTATCTTTTTTATTTACGTTAAAAAAAGTTATTAGACGTGGTGGTTTTCTTCTGTTTTTTTTAGTGTGTTTGCTCTTAGAACCACGTGCTTCCACACCCTCTTTTTGTTGTCTGGTACCTAAAGGGGAATTTTAACGTCTTCTTTTCTTTATTTTACATCTAAATAAATGAATTAGCGTTTATTCTTTTTTTTATTATTATTTTTAACATATTGATGGGCGAATTTGAGCCCCATGTGTGCTTTTTTTAGGGGGATATTCCTCGTTAAATGGGGGCGTTTATTCCCTCCTATTTTTATGCGAAGCCTGAGGGGGGAATTTAAACGTTCACTTTCATTTTTGCATATAAATAGTTAAATTTACCTTTACTTTCTCCCTTTTTTGTTTTTTGCAATTAAAACTTTAAATTTGTGCTAAATTTTTTTTTTTTTTTTGGCGGGAAAATTTGCTCTGAAAGAGCCATTTAA
>NW_020887657.1:0-3778 GCF_003945725.1 Corapipo altera
AAAGTCTCCTAGAATGCATAAATCATTAACCATTTCAGTCTCTGACACCACCCCGTGATTTATGAATTCAATAATTTCTCTTCTTTTGTCGTTCACTGTGAATCTTCTTGGTGGGCGGTGCTTTTCGTAAGACAGAAGAGTGAAGGAAAGGAAGGGACAGCCCTAGTATACTGCAATTCTCCCCCCTTCAAAAAAAAAAAAACACCAATTTTATAATAACGTAGTAAGCTAATTTGCATTAGTTACTCTCTCCACCCCGTGAGTAGTCATAGGGGATGTAATAGGATCTCAAGAGCTACAATCAAATTTCTTAACATTAATGAGGTTACAAACATACACACAAATACTTGAAATTATACATCAGAAAAAAAAACCCAACAAAAAACCAAACCACTGAGTTACTTGGGAGCTGGTAAAAGGCTCTCTTATGTTTTCTTTTAGGCTTAAATTTAGTTCTGTTTGTTAAATTTAACCAAATAGGAAATTAAATGTCTTTCAAGGCAGAAGGCTAATGTATATAATGCATATTTATATGACTCTAAATATGCATAAATACTTGTACTAACTCCCAGGTTATATTTGGTTGAGTTTCTCAATCGAGAGAGATATTTAAAAAGACAAAATGAACTTGACAAAAATCAAACTAACAGTACATCTTGTATAATTTTACCTGTAAGTTGCTCATATAAAAGGAAAAACGACACCAACAAGTTAACAATTATTAACAAGTTGTTAATACAAGCAATTTTGGGAGTAGGGGAACACAAACACAATATTTGTGGTAGGTTTTTACATATTGCGAAATTATTAAGATCATAACATTTTTAAGGTAAAACACATGCAAACAACCAATGTGGCAAAACAACAACAACAGCATAACTCTTCAGTCTTGTTACTTCATGTTCTCATGTTTCATGCAGTTTGATTTCATCTGCTGGCAGGTTCCTGCAGAAAAAAAAAAGAAATCTGGCCCACTGTGGACCTATTATTAAAAAGAAGGAACTATCTATTTATCCAACTCCTTTTCTTATCTGGCATAATGTCACTAGGCAGTAATAATAGAGAAGTTTGGAACATGTTTTCTCCAAGAAACAAATAAACTCAGGGCATGCTGGAGTTCTTTTTTACTTCTCAGCATCTTTATTTGCTCTAGGGTGGCCAAGGTGTCAGGGGGAAAACACACTGTTACTTTTTCTGTGGGAATCTGAAGTTTCAGGTTTTCCAAGTGGGTGATAGTATTTGTCTGAGTCTGGTCCCCTGTGGTGACATCAGCAATCTGGGCAATCAGTTCAGCTTTGTTATGTCCAGCAGCTGTTTGTGAGCCAGTGTCAGAACTCACTGGCAGCTGCCACTGCCCGTTAGGTCTGTGGAGAGGCCGTACTGTCCATGGTGAGTGTACAGGGACAACTGCCCCTTGCTCCTGCAATTCTGCAGTTTCTGGGATAATGTTTTCACGTGTTCCTAAAGGGAGTGGGTGGGGGTTTACATTTGTTATTTTAGAAGGAGGCAGACTTGGAGCAGTTTTCAACAGACGGACAGAGGGGGGTGGGAGACCAAACACCCATTCTCTCCCTCTGGCTCTGTCCAGGCCCTCCCCTTTAGCAGATCTAACCCCAGGATGTTAGATGGTAATGGCCCCACAATCATGATAGTTTCTGTGGCTGTCTCATCTCCAGGTAACCAGCATTTCACTGGAGCAGTGTACTGGGGTCGGGATTTGCCAAAAGCATCAGTGACCCATATCTTTTTTTTGTCTGGTTTAATGCCACACTGAGTAGCAGCTTCAGTTTGGAGTGCTGAGACCTGTGCACCCGTGTCTACCACGAATGTAACTAGAGATTTAAAAGGGCCGAGAGGAAAAGTGATTACCAAATCTCCCTGGTTGTTTTCTGTAAGCTTTGTCTCATAAACCCACTGGCTATTTTTTGGCTTATTTACTTGAGAGGAGTAAGTCCAGTTTCTTGACTCAAAACTGGTCAAACTGGTTAGTCCGGGTTTTGGAGAGGTTGAGGGGATCACAGTGTTGGACTCCTTAGAGGGGCTGCCCTTAGGGGGTGCCTTGTGCTCTTTGATCTTATCCCAGTGCTTTATCAAGTATTCTAAATTAGCAGTGGGTAATTTATCCATCACTTCTCGAGGAATTCTTTTTACAACACCTTCCACCCACAAACTGTATCTCTTTCTCCCACTAGATGACACATTTTGTTGACAAATACCTGGCGAGGCAGGTTTTTGGACCTTCTCTGCCCTCCTGCAGTGCATTCTCTGACCACCAGAGAGCCCCAGCTGCTGACCAGTAGCTATTAATTCTTGGGCTATCTCTAACCAGGTTATTCCTGATGGAGCACCCCTTCTTCTAGGTCTGGGGGTTGCTTTTATGTGCTCCTGAAATTGTTTAGCATAAACTTTTAGTGCATCAGGCAGACCTCGAATTAAGACTGGAAATCTCTGTGGATCCGCCTCGAGTTCCATTGGGGAATTCCGTTGTGGGTCTAATAATTTTGTATGCATTAATTGGAGACATGCAGTTTTTTGTACACTTTTTACAATGTGGCCAATTGTGGGTGTTTTAATCGTGTAAGGATCTCCCCTTTCTATAGGGTCTAACCCTCCTGCCCAGTAGGCAGCTCTCTGGGTCAGGGACCACGGTGCTCGGTTATCATTTGTGGTCAGGAAGACCCCTGGGCCCCAAAATCCTCTGGCCTCATCTTCACTTAACAAAATCCGATCCCCTCCTGTAAGGGACACCCTCCACACATATTCAGTCTCTGATTCACTGGCCTTACGAATGTATTTTTCCTGAATTTTGGCCAGTGCTTCCCCCGTGTACGGGGTAATTCGTGTGGTAGTTTGCCGCTCTGCCCCCTGGCCAATGGTTTCGGTTTTAATGAGGGGACGCATATGTATGACCTCGTCTTCCGGGTAACTTTGCTTCAACTTTTCTAATTCCCCAGAGGGGTACAGGGATTTGTTAACATCTACCGGTTTAGGGTATTTTGAATTAATGTCTCGCAATTCACGATTTTTCATTTCCAGTATCTTTTTAAGCCTTTCATTTTGTTCTTCCTCATCTTCAAGGGCTGACTGAAGCAATGAGTTAATCTCTCTCTCTTTCTCCAGTGCCTGACGCTCAGCAGTTAACTGCAGGCGTTCTTTTCCTAATTGCTCCTGTAATGCCTTCATTGTCTCTTGAAGAGACCTTATCACCTCACCGGTAGATTTTTGAATAGCTTCTTTTTCTAGCTGGTCCTGCAAAGTTCTCATTGACTCTTGGAAAGATTTTATCACTTCACTTAACAGATTTCTGAATAGCTGATTTTTGCTTTTGCACTGCTCTAAGGAACACTCCTAAGACAGCACCCACAGAAAACAGTTCTAAACCAAGGATAACTATCAGGAGGGAATAATCCCCATATAGCTCAACCTGGGGTGTCATCCCCTTTGCCTCAGTCATTAACCCAGCTTAGGTTAATGTCTTTCTCCCCCTTAACCCTCGGAGGGCTGGTTTGACTCTCTCCTGGTAAACCTTTCAACAGGTCCAGGTACCAGAGAACCTTTCAACAGGTCCAGCCCACACCAGGAAACCTTTCAACGGGTCTGATGTGCCCGGGTCACACCGAGAGGAGAAAAATTCTCACTATAATTTTACAGCGAAGGGGTAGTCACCATTTGACTCGCCCTCGGTATCAGTTTTAGGATACACCGATTACTCCACCACATCCAAAGGATCCTGCCGACTACGCCAAAAATGTTACGTCCCGCCCCAGGAAAAAGGGGG
>NW_020887658.1:0-2654 GCF_003945725.1 Corapipo altera
TCAGTAAAGGCTGTGCTGTGGATCCCCTGTGAGCAGGGACAGCACAAAGCCTTTTCCACGTGCCTCCCTCACCTGGCTGTGGTCTCCCTGTTTGTCAGCACTGCCATATTTGCCAACTTGAAGCCCCCCTCCATCTTCTCCCCACCCCTGGATCTGGCCCTGTCAGTTCTGTACTCAGTGGTTCCTCCAGCACTGAACCCCCTCATCTACAGCCTGAGGAACCAGGAGCTCAAGGATGCTCTGAGAAAAATGATGACTGGATGCTTTTCAGGAGCAATCAAGTGCCTGTTTTCTGGGCTGTAGCATTCAGAATGGGACCCACTAATGACCCAACCTTTCTGCTCAGGTTTTTTGTGGAGCTCATTGAGTTGTTCTCACAATAAGTTTCTGTGCAATTAAATATTATTATGCACCGGCCTTCTAATTTAGTGTTCACCTTTTGACCCAGAGATGTATAAATGATGAATTGTACTCTCTGAGTATTTAAACCATATAAAGGACCCTGCAGTGCCTTCTTTGTCCAAGATCCTTCTTCTTAGATGTTCCCAAAGGACAGCACAGTGCAGGACAGGGTGTATTTGCAAACGGGAAGGGGACAATAATCCCAGCCCAGCAGCACTGCCAGGGAGCAGCAGTGCTTGGTCTTTGCAGAGCTGCTCTCTTGCCACTTCCACACTGTCCTCCTGAGCCCCTTTCTCGCTGTAAGGCCTGAGGGCTCTCTGAGCACAGTCCTGGGGACTGGAAGCCCTTGGAGCACAGGCAGGGACAGGCCCTGGGAACTTGTGAAGCAGAGCTGGGCTCCCTTCCAGCATCTCCAGGATGCTGTGGGATCTTCTGAGGGCAGGGCATGGACTGGGTCACTTCTTCTGTCACCTTGCTCCAGGGCTGAAACTCTCCTGCAGTGTCACCATGACACTCCTGCTCTCTGCTTTCCAGGTTCCATTTTCAGATCCAATCTTCCCCTCCTGTTCACAGGGACATCCTGGGAGTGCTTCAGAGCTGCCATCCTGGGGCAGCTCCTGCCCAGCGTGGGCAGGCACAAGGTCTCTCCAGCTGCTCCTCTCCCCTCCCCAGTGCCACTGTTTTCTGCAGCCTCCTCATCCTTGCCCAGTACAGCCCTCCTGGCACAGTTGGACACAACCCTTGTTCTACCCCCTCCTCAGGCACCTGCCCAACTCCCTCAGCTCCAGCCTGATGGTCAGAAACCTTCAGGGCAGGGAGGAACCGGGCAAAATGCTGAGGAAACCTTTCAGCTGCACTCAAATCCAATTGGAGGGGTTGGCCTCGAGGAAGAAAACCCTTCTCATTCTCCAGAACCACCAGGACAACCTGTGTTGTGTCCTGGTCATTCCTCTGCAAGTGTGGGCTATGGAAAAGGTTTTGGTGTCAGGGATATTGAGAAGGCTGGGCAGTGTCACTGGGAGACCTCTCCCAAACCCTTGGAAAGGCCAGAGCCAGCCCAGAGCTTCCTGGGGCCTTGGCAAAGGCAGACATGGAAGCAGTCTGCAAACAGGGCAGCAAGGAAGGTTGGCAGAGTTCCACACTGCTCAGGCTCAGCAGGGAAGGGGATAGGGCAAGTCCTGCTGCAGCCATTGCCAGGCATGGGAAGGACAAGGCAGGGATTGCAGAACCCCTGTGGGAGGGAATCAAAGAGGATGTTGTGTGCCCAGACTTCAGCAAGGCCTTTGACATGGTCTGCTGTGCTCTCTTAGAGCCAGACTGGAGTGCAGAAGTGGAAGATGTGGTGGGTGGGAATTTGGCTGAATGCAGAGTGTCCAAAAAAATCCATGGTACAAAGTCCTCTTGGCAGCACCTTCCTGATGAAATCCTTCAGTGACCAGCCCTTGAACACCACTGTAGAACATCTTTATTATCTTTCTGTACAATGGGACCAAATGTATTTTCAAGTCCTTTGTGGATGATGCCAAATTTCAGGGAGCCCTTGAGCAACGTGTCCTGGTTTAAAGACACGTATTGGGAGGGAAATCCAATCAAATGAACTCACTCCCCTTTTATTCCCCACCAATACAGGGAGACAAAAATACCAGGAGGTATAAGTGAAAAAATAACAATTTACTGACAAGAAATATAGCAGCAAAACCAACAATACCAACAGAACAGTTCAAAGTAAGAGCAGAGAGAGAAATTGCCTCCTCTCTTCCCCCCTCCCCCCACTCCCTTTTGTCAAGACAAAACCAGGGATCAACAGGTGCCTCTCTTCCCCTCTTCCCCCTGAATGAACAAAGAACAAAAAACAAAACCAGGGGAAAGAGGGGGCAAAGCAAACTCTGGGAAGCTCTCTGGCCTGAACTCAGTTGTGTTGCCCAAGAACACGCTGACTCCAGAGGTGTCCAAGCGGGGCAGAGCCGGCGACTCCGGTCCGTGCGGCGGGGGGGAGGCAGCGGCTCTGCTTGATCCCATGGAGTTCTGGGGAGGCACAGGGGGTGCCAGGAGACTCTTCAGTGTCACTGTGGCCCCTTGGTTCCAAGAGGTTCTACAGTGTGACAATGGTCCCTTCACTCTACAAGGTTACGTCCTCTCACAGGGTCCCCTTGGCTCCAGGAGGCCCCTCAGGGTCACCAAGCCCCCTTGATTTAATGAGCTTGCACTGTGTCCAAATGGCCCCGTGGGACCACAAGGTTCCACAGTGTCCG
>NW_020887658.1:2664-3778 GCF_003945725.1 Corapipo altera
CCCTTGATTCCATGTGTGTCATCACAAAGCTGATCCCACCCAGATGAAAGTTTGGGGGAGATCAGGCGGAACTGGGACAAAAGGGATTGGATATTTCGGGAAGGAAAGAGGGGCTTGGCCAACAGACAGGAAAGATTTTGATGAGGTAAAACCGGGTTCAGGAAATGCTGAGGGTGCTGAAACACTGACTGTGCAAACATACTTAATAGACCTTAACCCTCTTTGTAACCTCAAACCCCAACACTACCCAAAGTGCTGCCCCTCCCACTGAAAGGAATCCACTGCTCTAATTGCAAGCCAGAAAAAGCCCAAACCCAGAACTCCAGGCTCTTATTTGTACTCCAATGCCTACCCCATTTCCAAACCTATAGTACCAGTATGAAAAGCCAAGCTTTAATCCTAACCCAGCCCAAAAAGCTCTTCCCCTAATCATGAAGCAGACACTGCCAGCAGAACAACAAACCTCCCAAAGTTCTGCCTCATCCCCAGCCTGAGCTCTAAAGCCCAAGCCCTGACCATTAAGCACCCCCCCAGCCCTTGGGAGCAGGGCAAGGACCTGCAGGGCCCAGAGCAGGCCCAGGGGGTTGGCAGAAGGATGGGAGGTGACCTGGATCTGCTCAGCTCTGCAGTGACCCCCAGGAGAAGGGTCTGGGCTCTGGGAGGGATGTCCTGTGGCACAGGGGCTCAGGATCCAAGTTCAGAAGGCCAAGTGCACATGGCAACAGCCAGAGCTGGTGCCGAGACATCAGGGAGGGTCTAGAAATGCTGCTGGGAGGGGGTGGGAAAGCAGGAGGGGTGTGTGCAGCCTGCAAGGCCAGAGCAGCAGCAGGGCCAGAGCAGGACAGCCTGCAGGAGAGATGGCCAAGGGCTCTGGCAGGGCTGCAAGGCCCAAAGGCACTCGGGCCTTTGTCCCCTTGCCTCTGGCAGCTGCCTCTGCCACTCAGGCCACCACAAGCAACTTTTCTTGCGGGTTCTACACTTGGTTTCTGCCTCGGCCCTCCCTCACGAACCTGGCAGGGGTTGCCCAGTTTTGGGCCTTTGTTGTTCCTCCCCCTCCCATCCCACTGCCCCCAAACAGCCCTGAGCCAGCCGGGAGGGACAGGATCTGCTGGGC
>NW_020887659.1:0-1123 GCF_003945725.1 Corapipo altera
CATTTTGGGGTGCTCAGAGCTGATTTTGGGGTGCCCAGAGCAGATTTTGATGTACCTGGGACCCATTTTGGGGTGTCCCAGACTTTTTTTGGGATCTTGGACCAATTTTGGGGTGATTTCAGGACCCGTTTTGGGGCTGTCCCAAACCCTTTTTTTGGGATCTTGGGCCAATTTTGGGGTCATTTTGGGGCTGTTCCAAGCCCTTTTCTTTTGGCATCCTGGGCTGATTTTGGGGTGATTTTGAGGCCCATTTTGGGCTGTCCCAGACCTTTTTTTTAGGATCCTGGACCGATTTTGGGGTCCATTTTGGGCTGTCCTGAGTCCTTTTTTTTTTTTGGGATCTTGAGTCAATTTTGGGGTGATTTTGGGGCCCATTTTGGGGCTGTCCCAAACACTTTTGGGATCTGGGGCTGATTTTGGGGCTGTCCCAAACCCTTTTTTTTAGGGATCCTGGTCTAATTTTGGGGCCCATTTTGGGGTTGTCCCAGACCTTTTTTTTAAGATCCTGGGCCAATTTTGGGGTGATTTCAGGACCTGTTTTGGGGTGATTTTGGGGCTCGTTTTGGGGTGTCCCAGACCCTTTTTTTTGGGATCCTGGGCCAATTTTGGGGTGGTTTTGGGACCTGTTTTGGAGTGTCCTAGACCTTTTTTTTTGGAGATTTTGGACCAATTTTGGGGTCCATTTTGGGGTGTCCCAGACCCTTGTTTTTTTGGGATCTTGGACCAATTTTGGGGACCATTTTGGAGTGTCCCAAACCCTTTTTTTTGGGATCCTGGGATGATTTTGGGGTGATTTCGGGGCCAATTTTGGGATGATTTCAGGGCCAGTTTTGGGGCTGTCCCAGACCGTTTTTTTTGGGATCCTGGGCCCATTTTGGGGTCCATTTTGGGCTGTCCTGGGTCTTTTTTTTTGGGATCCTGGGCCAATTTTGGGGTGATTTTGGGGCCAATTTTGGACTGTCCCAGGCCCTTTTTTTGGGATCCTGGGCTGATTTTGGGGTGATTTCAGGGCCCATTTTGGGGTGTCCTAAACTTTTTTTTTTGGAATTCTGGGCCAGTTTTGGGGTGATTTTGGGGCCAATTTTTGGGTGATTTCAAGGCTCATTTTAGAATGTCCCAGACC
>NW_020887659.1:1223-3778 GCF_003945725.1 Corapipo altera
GTGTTGTGGGATGCAGGAGGGGATTTGGGATGCAGGGAGAGTTTTGGGGGCCTGGAAGGTGTTTTGGGAGGCTGGGAGAGAGGTTTTGGGGTGCAGGGAGAGTTTTGGGGTGCTGAAGGTGTTTTGGGGGGCTGGGAGGGGTGTTGTGGGATGCAGGAGGGGATTTGGGGTGCAGGGAAAGTTTGGGGTGGCTGGAAGAGAGGTTTTGGGGTGCAGGGAGAGTTTTGGGGGCCTGGGGAAGAGGTTTTGGGGTACAGGGAGAGTTTTGGGGGGCTGGAAGGTGTTTTGGGGGCTGGGAGGGGTGTTGTGGGATTCAGGGGGGATTTGGGGTGCAGGGAGAGTTTTGGGGGGCTGGGAGGGGTTTTGGGGTGCAGGGAGAGTTTTGGGGGGCTGGGAGAGAGGTTTTGGGGTGCAGAGAGAGTTTTGGGAGCCTGGGAGGGGTTTTGGGGGGCTGGGAGGGGTATTATGGGATGCAGGAGGGGATTTGGGGTGCAGGGAGAGTTTTGGGGTGCAGAGAGAGTTTTGGGGGGCTGGGAGAGAGATTTCGGGGTGCAGGGAGAGTTTTAGGAGGCTGGGAGGGAGATTTTGGGGTGCAGGGAGTTTTGGGGGGCTGGGAGAGTGGTTTTGGGGTGCAGGGAATTTTGGGAGGCTGGGAGGGAGGTTTTGGGGTGCAGGGAGACTTTCGGTGGTCTGGAGAGAGATTTTGGGGTGCTGAAGGTGTTTTGGGGGACTGCGGGGGGGGTTTGGAGGGTCTGGAGAGAGATTTTGGGGTGCAGGGAGAGTTTTGGGGGGCTGGGAGGGAGACTGTGGGATGCAAAGGGTATTTGGGGTGCTGAAGGGGATCAGGACCATTTTGGGGTGCTGGAGGAATTTGGGGGGGTCTGGAGAGAGATTTTGGGGTGCAGGGAGAGTTTTGGGGGTCTGCAGAGAGATTTTGGGGCGCTGAAGGTGTTTTGGGGGCGTGGGAGGGAGATTCTGGGATACAAAGGGTATTTTGGGTGCTGAAGGGGATCGGGGCCATCCTGGGGTGCAGGAGGGGTTTTGGGGTCCAGGGTTGATATCAGGGGGGGTTCTGAGGTCGGGGTGACCCTAAAAAGGCCCTTTTTGCCCCCAAAAGGAAGGTGAAGACGCTGGGGGAGGAGGAGCCCTGGCTGGACGACGCGGCCGCCTGGATCGAGCGGAGCCGGGCGCTCCAGAGGGAGAAGGAGCTGGCGGAGAAAAGGGTGAGGAGGGGACCCCAAAACCCCTCCCGGGACCCCAAAACCCATCCCAGGACCCCAAATCCCCTCCTGGGACCCCAAAACCCATCCCAGGACCCCAAAAGCCCTTCTGGGACCCCAAAAGCCCTTCTGGGACCCCAAAACCTCTCCTGGGACCCCAAAACCCATCCTGGGACCCCAAACCCCCTCCCGGGACCCCAAACCCCCTCCTGGGACCCCAAATCCCCTTCTGGGACCCTAAATCCCCTCCCAGCACCCCAAACCCCTCCCGGGACCCCAAATCCTCTCCCGGGACCCCAAATCCCCTCCCGGGATCCCAAACCCCCTCCTGGGACCCCAAATTTCCTCCTGGGACCCCAAACCCCCTCCTGGGACCCCAAACCCCTTCCCGGGACCCCAAACCCCTTCCTGGGACCCCAAACCCAAGAACATCTCTCAAAATCCCTAAAACCCAACGTTTTTGGGGTTTTGACTTTCAACTTAGTGCGTTTTTCCAGCCAAAATTCAGCATTTTGAGCTTAAAACACATCAATTTTTGGGGATTTCCTCGCCAAAATGAGTTAATTGCACTCTGATTTTTAGGAATTTCGGAGCCTCTTTAAGTTTGTTGTTGATTTTTAGGAGCATCCCTTAAAAATCTCTGAAAAATTGACAATTTTGGGGCTTTAACTTCCAACTTATTACGTTTTTCTGAGGCGAAATTCAGTGTTTTAAGCTCATTTATGCCCCGAAACGAATCCAGCAGAGAATTCCCAGACTCCCAACTTTTCCAGGGGGGTGCTGGGGGGGTCCCTGGGTCGATCTCCCCCCTCCCAGTCGCTCCCAGTGCCCCTGACTGGTTTAACTGGGGGGCTGCTGGCGCAGGCGAAGCTGCTGGAGGAGATGGACCAGGAGTTCGGGGTGAGCTCGCTGGTGGAGGAGGAATTCCAGCGGCGCCGGAGGGTGAGCGAGGGGACACTGGGGACACTGGGGACACTGGGGACACTGGGGGCACTGGGGGATGTGGGGGGGACACGGAGGGACCCCCGTGACCCCCCCCTGCCCCCCCCAGGAGCGATACAGCGCCCGCGACCTGCAGGGGCTGACGGTGGAGCACGACCCGGCCGCCATCCCCGAGGGACAGACGCTGGTGCTGACCCTCAAGGACAGGGGTGAGGACATGGGGACACTGGGGACACTGGGGGGGACATGGGAACATTGGGGGAGGACATGGGGACACTGGGGACATTGGGGGGGACGTGGGGACACTGGGGACATTGGGGACATTGGGGGGGACATGGGGACACAGGGACAGACCCTGGTGCTGACCCTCAAGGACAGGGGTGAGGACATGGG
>NW_020887660.1:0-3775 GCF_003945725.1 Corapipo altera
TGTGTGTGACATGCGTGTGACATGTATGTGACATGTGATATGTGTGTGATATGTGTGTGACATGTGATATGTGTGTGACATGCGTGTGACATGTATGTGACATGTGATATGTGTGTGATATGTGTGTGATATGTGTGTGATGTGTGTGTGATGTGTGTGACGTGTGTGCCATGTGATACGTGTGTGTGATACATGTGTGATATGTCTATGATATGCATGTGGTATGTGTGTGATATATGTGTGACATATGATATCTGTGTGTGATATGTGTGACATGATATGCGTGTGATGTGTTCATGCAGACATGATGTGCGTGCATGCAGTCATGTATGCCGTGTGTGCGTGCGTGGGAGATGTGTACAAGCGTGATTCGTGTATGTTCAAGCGTGACTTCTGTGTGTGGGATCATGTATGACGTCTGTACATACATGCTGTGTGTGTTCAAGCATGATGTGTGTTTGCATGCATGATGTGTGTGTGTGTGTGTGCAATCTGCCTGGGGACTCAGCCACCCTGGGCAGGGCACCCCAAAACCTGGCCAGAGAACCCCAAACCCCAGGTAGGGCCCCCCAACCCCTGCCCAGCCCCACATCCCCTCATCCCCCACCCACAACCAGCAGCTGCCCGTTGCTGCCCAGTTCCTCCCAGTCCCTAACTGGGCTCAGACCAAGACGATTCCAAGGGAGCCCCCCTGGAGCAGCCCCAGTTCCCTGGAGCAGCCCCAGCCCCTCGTGGGCACCGGAACAGGGTTGGCACAAGGCTGAATGAAGCCAGGTTTGTCGCAGGATCCGACGGATCCATTGGATACTCGGAGGTGAAGCCACAAATGGAGCCGGGCAGGAGCTCCGGGGCCCATCCTGCCGCGGTGCCCAGTGCCCGGCAGGTTTGGCAGCTCTTAGGCGATAAAATAGCTTTACACTTTATTAAATATATTAAATCTTAATAATTAAATAGTTGTGGAGCAAAGCTGGCTCTGCTGAGTGTCCCGTCCTGGTCGTGTCTGAACAGCCTGGAGCGCGGGGTGGATTTTGGGATGGCGGCGAGTGACGCGGGATGGAGCTGGAACACCTCGGAAAACACCAAAACTCTGGCAAAGACCCAAAAGGGCACTTCTTTGGGAAGGGGGTGCCGGCTGCTGGGCAGGGAAGGATCAGGCCACCACGGGACCCCCACCTCGGAGGGGTGCTCAGGCCGTGCTTGACGCCAGCCGCTCCTCATCCTGGGGAGCCCCACGACGTGCCAGGGTGCGGATCCGGCGTGGCCGGGGCGACGCTGCCCTCGGACCATCCTTTCCCAGTGAAATCCATCCCTCTCCTTCGGCGAGAGGCGCGCCGGGCACCGCAGCCCTGCCGGGGAATTCCTGCCGCCGCCGAGCCCGCGGCGTTCCCGCTGCCAGCGCCGGGCGGGCAGGTCTGGGCAGCTCCGGGGCTGGAACCGGTGCCAGGACGGTGCCAGCGCTGGGTGGGTGCCCCGCGGGCTCAGGGTGCAGCAGGGGATGGTTCTGTCCTCGGTGCCCCTCGTGGTGGTGTCCAGCCGGGGGGGCTCAGGGTGTGCCACCAGCCCCAGGCACCCGCTGCCCTCCCCGCCGGGCAGACGAGACGCGCCGGCGTCGGATGACGGATCCGGGGGGGGGGATATTTTTATAACCGACTGGAAGATTCCTCCTATGGTCTGGTTGTTTTTTTTTTCTTCCTATTTTTTCACTCCTTGCAAATCCAAACGGCTCCAAGGAGGGGTGGGAGAGGCGGGGGCTGTGAGCAAAACCCCTCTGAGACCGGAGCCATCCCGACCTCGGCCTCGCCGCAGTCCCCGGTGCAGCCCGTGAGCGGCTCCAGCACGTTCCCGGCGCTCACTGCTCCGGCTTTGGCTTTTCCAGGGAATTGTTCAGCTTCTTGAGCGTCTTTTTGATGCGCAGGGCGGTGAGGCGGGCGGAGGGGCTCTGGTACCAGCACTCCTTCATGACCCTCGCCAGCGCCGACAGAACCTGGGGAGGCACAAAAAGGGGGATAAATGGAATGGTTTAACAGGGGGCAAAGATCTGGCCTAGGGTGGGAGGGGGGCGGCCCCCCCGGGACTCACCGAGTCGGAGAAGAGGCGGTTGGGGATCACGGGGGTCTGCTGGTCCACACACACCACCTTCTTCATGTCCTCGAAGCTGGGGTCGCTGGGGACGGCGTCGAAGAAGGGCGGCCGATACTCCTCCACGATTCCTGCAGGAAGGGGGGCGGCGTGAGGGGTGGGGGATCACCCCCATCCTCTGCATCACGGGGTGCCCAGAGGGTCTGCAATGGCTGAGCTGCTCCCTGCCTTGGGGGGCACGGGGGGAATTGCCAGTGGGATGTGCCAGTGATGGTGCCCATGGAATGCACGGCTCTGGAGCTGCTGGTGGCTCTGGCACCAGCTCCAGCCTTGACACTAATCCAACCCCAGCCCCACCATGAACACCAGCCCCAGCCCCAGCTCCAGCCCCCAGCACTGCCACCACCTCCAGCCGTCCCCAAAAGGCCAGCTGGCCCAGCTAATCTGTGTTTAGTGCCTCCATATGTCTGTGTCCCCGCAGGGTTTAACCTCTGTGGGGTGCCCCAAGCCCTCACCAGCTCCCTGCACCCCAAGGCATAGCCCCCAAGCTTTGGGGTCCCCTGGAGTCCCCCCATCCCTGATGCCCCGAGGCCATCCTGGAGGGAGAGGGATTCTGGAAGGGTTAAACCCGGCTGGCTGAAGGTCATCCCTGCACATGGCTGGGGTAATTCGGAGTAAATGTGTAATCTGAGGGAGCCCTGGGGCCGTAAATGAGATTATCCCGGCCAGACTGTGCCTGGGGGGACCTCCCCCCTCACCCGCCAGCACCCACCATTTAATTAATGCTTCTAATGGGCTTTGCCTGATGAGCAGCGCTGGCCGGGCAGCCCCGAGGAGGTTCCTCCCCGGCGCGGGGGAGACCTCATCCCTGTCCCCATTCCCGAGTTCCCAAGCCAAGCCCCAGCGGCCGGAGGTCCCGGCCGTGGCCACTTTCCAGGCAGAGCTCGGGAGCTGCTTGTTTTCTAATCAGCGCTGAACAAACAAAGCACTGATTGAGCCTAATGGGCCCTTTAATCAGGGAGCCGGGTGCTGACACTAGATTACAGTGTTTATAATTTACAGCTAATCTTCTGGGCGAAGGAAAAAAAAAAAAAAGGCAACAAGAGAAGGAGGGAAGGACGGAGGGAGCGCGGAGCCTCGCGGGGAGCGAGCGGAGCCGCCGGGCTGGGATCCACTCACCGTTCACCACCGTGCGCCGGGTGATCTCCCAGAGCACCAGCCCGTAGGCCCAGATGTCCGTCTTCTTGTAGGACTCGAAGCAGTCGGTGCGGATCTGCTCGCTCAGCACCTCGGGGGCCATGTAGCGCTTGGTGCCCACCCGGGGGTTGTTGCCGATGTCCAGGTAGTCGCTGCCCTGGGAGTGCATGACAGCCAGCCCTGGGGAGGGACAGAATCACAGTCATTGGGGTTGGGAAGGACCTTTGAGATCTTCCAGTTTAACTATAAAAGGCCAGGGTGTTGGCCTTGGTCAGTGCTGTGCTGGTGCTGTGTCCCGGGATGCTGTGTCTGTGGGGCAACACATCCCTGGGGTACCACATCCCTGGGGTACCACATCCCTGGGGTACCACATCCCAGGGTACCACATCCCTGGGGTACCACATCCCTGGGGTACCATATCCCTGGGGTACCACATCCCTGGGTCACACATCCCAGGGTACCACATCCCTGGGGTACCACAATTCCTGGGTCACACATT
>NW_020887661.1:0-906 GCF_003945725.1 Corapipo altera
CCCTGGGGGTCCCTGTTCCCATCCCTGGGGTGGTCCCTGTTCCCCTGTGCTCGGGGGTCGCGGCAGCGGCGGCGCAGCCTGCGGTGCGTGCTCAGGTTCGCCTGCGAGGCGAAGGCGCGGCCGCAGCGGGCGCAGGGGAAGGGCCGGTGCCCGGAGTGAGCCCGGCGGTGCAGCCGGAGGTGCCCGCGGCTGCGGAAGGCGCGGCCGCACTCGGGGCAGGGGTGGGCGCGCTCGGGGGGCGGGTGGGCTCGTACGTGCAGCTCCAGGCTCTCCCGCCAGGCGAAGCCGCGCCCGCAGCGCCCGCACACGAAGGGACGGTCCTCGCACGGCCCCGCGGGGCGCTGGGGACACTGGGGGCACTGGTGGCACTGGTGGCACTGGGGGCACTGGGGGCAGCCGGGCCGCCCCCGGTGCGAGCCGCGGTGCCGCAGCAGGTCCCCGCGCAGGCAGAAGGCGCGGCCGCACTCGGGGCAGCCGTGCCGGGCCCGGTTCCCCCCGCGCAGCCTCTTGTGCGTGAGGAGGTTGCGGCGGTGCCGGAAGGCTTTGCCGCAGGTCCCGCACACGAACGGCGGGCCCGGGGCGGGGGGCTCGGCCCGGGCATCCCCCAGCTCGGCCCCGCAGCTCAGCCCCAGCCCGTCACACGGGGGCGGCCCCGGCTCCTCCCGAGGGGGGTCCCCGGCGCAGCTCCCCGGGGTGGTGTCGCTCCAGCCGGAGCGGGGGGCACTGAACCCCAATTCCCAGTGTCCCCCGTCATCATCCTCGCTGGCAGAACCGTCCTGGGCAACTGTTGGGAAAAGGGTGTCACCACAGGGGGTCCCAGACCCACCGCCGGCCCCCCGCCCACCCCCGTGACACCCGGGGGGCTGGCAGGGACTCCCCCCCAGTCCAGGGGAGTGTCAGACAGGG
>NW_020887661.1:916-2394 GCF_003945725.1 Corapipo altera
GAGCAGGCGGGCGCGAGGCCGGCGCCGTGGGTGCGGCGGTGCCGCAGCAGATGGGCCTTCTGGCTGAAGCCCTTGCCGCAGTCGGCGCAGCGGAACGGGCGCTCCCCCGTGTGCGTGCGCAGGTGCACGGCCAGGTTCACCTTCTGCCGGAACCGCTTCCCGCACTCGGCACACGCGTGCGGCCGCTCGGCGCAGCCGTGGGGGCACTCGGGGCACGGCTGGGGCTGCTCGGCGCAGGGCAGCGGCTGCTCGCAGGGGTGGGCACGCTCGGCACAGGCGTGGGGGCACTCGCCGCAGGCGTGGGGCTGCTCCACGCAGGCGTGAGGGTGCTCGGCGCAGCCGTGGGGCTGCTTGGTGCAGGCGTGGGGCCGCTCGGCGCAGGCGTGGGGACACCCGGCACAGGGGTGCAGCTGCTCGGCACAGCTGTGGGGCCGCTCACAGGCGTGGGGCTGCTCGGCACAGGTGTGGGGCCGCTCACAGGTGTGGGGCTGCTCGGCACAGGTGTGGGGCCGCTCGCAGACGTGGGGCCGCTCGCAGGCGTGGGGCTGCTCGCCGCAGGGCCGGGGCTGCTCGAGGCAGGGGTGCAGCCGCTTGGCGCAGGGGCACTTGGCGCAGGCGTGCAGCTGCTCGGCACAGGCGCGGTGCTGCTCCGTGCAGGGGTGATGGTGCTCGGCGCAGGGCCGGCGTTGCTCGGGGCAGGAGTGGGGCCGCCCGCGCGGGTTCGCCGGCGGCCCCCCGTGCTCGCCGCAGGCCTCCCCGCAGGGCCCGCAGGGGAAGGGGGCCCCGGCGGGGTCGGCGGTGCCGGGGGCGGTGCCGGGGGGCCCCGCGTGCACCCGCTGGTGCACCCGCAGGGACAGTTTGCTCTTGAAGCGCTTGGGGCACTCGAGGCAGGTGAAGGGCTGGCGGCCCAGGTGGGTCTTCTGGTGGGCCAGCAGGTTGGGCTTCTGCGCGAAGCGCTTCCCGCACTGGGCGCAGGCGAAGGGCCGCTCGCCCGTGTGCACCCGGTAGTGCGTCACCAGGTTGCCCTTCTGGTTGAAGCGGCGGCCGCAGACGCCGCAGGTGAAGGGCCGCTCACCTGTGTGGATGCGCTGGTGTGTGGCCAGGTTGGTTTTGAGGCTGAAGCGCTTCCCGCAGGTGTCGCAGCGGAAGGGGCCGCGCCCGCCGGCGCCGTGCCCGTGCCGCAGCAGCCGCTCGCACTGCGCCAGGCTGCGCCCGCACTCGGGGCACGGCCAGGGCCGGGCCTCGCCCGCCCGTGCCGGGGGGGACCCGGGGGGCAGCTCCGCACCGGGACCGGGCTCGGGGGGGGCCCCGGGGCACGGCTTGTGCCCCGCGTGGCTCTTCTGGTGGGCGACGAGGGCGAGCCAGAGCCCGAAGCTGTTCCCGCACTGGTTGCAGATGAAGGGCTTCTCTGGGGGGGCCGTGGCGTCCCCCAGCCCCGGCTGTGCCCCCGGGGGCCCCAGGAGGGGGGGGCCAGGGGA
>NW_020887661.1:2494-3774 GCF_003945725.1 Corapipo altera
GGCCCCCGCGGGCGGGCGGGGGGCCGGGCCGCGGGCGGGGCGGGGGGGGGGGAAGCCCTTCTCTTCGCAGGGGAACAGCTCTGCGCCCTCGGGGGGCTTCGGGGCGGGCGGGAGCGGGGCGAAGGGGGGGTCCTGCGGGGCGGGCGCGGGGGGCAGCAGGGCGGGCGCGGCCCCGAAGGGCGCGGCGGGGGCCGGGCCGCGCGCGAGGCAGCGGCGCTGGCGGGGGACGTGCGTCTTCTGGTGGGCCTTGAGGGACACCTTGTCCTTGAAGCACTTGTGGCACTGGGCGCAGGGGAAGGGGCGCAGGTCGGTGTGGGTGCTCTGGTGCGTGACCAGGTTGGTTTTCTGGGTGAAGCGCTTCCCGCACTGGGCGCAGGCGAAGGGCCGCTCACCTGTGTGCACCCGGTAGTGCGTCACCAGGTTGGTTTTCTGGTTGAAGCTGCGGCCGCACAGGAAGCAGGAGAAGGGCCGCTCGCCCGTGTGGATGCGCCGGTGCGTGATCAGGTTGGGCTTCTGCCGGAAGCTCTTCCCGCACTCGGGGCACACGAAGGGCGTGTCCTCGGCGCAGCCCCGCGCCGGCCGCGCCCGCGCCTTGCCCTCGTCGGGGTGGGCGCCGTGGATGCGCTGGTGGGCCAGCAGGTTGGCCTTCTGCGAGAAGCTCTTGCCGCACTGGGCGCAGGGGAAGGGCCGCTCGCCCGTGTGCACCCGCCGGTGCGTGAGCAGGTTGGGCCGCTGGCTGAAGCTCTTCCCGCAGTCCCCGCACCGGAACGGCTTCTCCCCGGTGTGGATCCGCTCGTGCGTCACCAGGCTCTGCTTCTGCCGGAAGCCCTTCCCGCACTGGCCGCAGCGGAAGGGGCCGGGGACGCCCCCCTGGGCCCCCCAGCAGCCGGCGCGGGGGGCCGGGGGGTCCCGGGGGGGTTCGGGGCCACGCTGCCCGCCGGGGAACCAGCGGCCGGAGCTGCTGCCGGCGGCCGGGAACAGCTCCAGGGAGCCGGCGCCGATCCCGGGCTTCTCCTCGGGCTCCACCTTGCTCACCCGCCCGGGCTCCACTGCACCGGAGACATCCCGCAGTCAGCCCGGCCCTCGGGGAATTCCAGGCTGTCCCGAGGGGGAAGGCCCTGGATCCAGCCCCCCCCGCTCCACATGGGACCCCCAACATGGAATCACCGTGGTCTGTGGCCCCCCAAACAGCCTCCAAACCCCCCTGAAGCTCCCAGTTTGTGACACCTCAAAGTGCCCCCAAAAACCCACTGCACTCCCCAGTTTGTGACACCTCCTGT
>NW_020887662.1:0-3772 GCF_003945725.1 Corapipo altera
GGCCCGAGCCGCCGCCGCTGCCGCCGCCACCGCCGCGCCAGAGCGGGCGGCAGGAGCCGCCGCCGCCGCGGGAGGCGCTCCCGCTCCGCCAGACGGTCCGCCTGGAGGTGGTGCTGAAGGACCCCACCGAGGAGGGCTGCGTGGAGTTCAGCTACCCGGAGCTGCTGCTGTGCGGGGACTCGAGGGTACGGGACCTCCCCTTCCCCTTTTTCCCCTCCCCTGCCACTGGCACGGGCCCCGCCGCGCATCATCCTCCTCCACCTCCCAGCTGTAGGCGGCCCCGGCCTCGCCGATAGTGTTATCGGTCACCCCGTGCTGCTCGGGGGTGGTCCCGGCCCGGCGGGAGGGGCGGTGTCCTGGAGGGAAGTCCGGCGGCCTCGCTGCCGCTGCGGGCTCCTCCTGGTGCTGAGGCTGCGCCTGTGCCCGTGGGGGAAGGGGAGGCTTCGCACTTGTCGTCCCTGAGCTGGCCGAGGTCTCCTGGCCTTTGCTGCGGGCTCAGGCGGGGGAGCGCCACTGTCTTGTGCCCTGCTTACCCCGGCTCCTCTCTCCGCCGCTCCCCTTCTGTCCTCGGAGAGCAGTGCTGTTGCATCCTTCCTTCCTGGAAGCTTTTTTCTGGCAAGAAGGAAACTGTAACCATGCCGGTCTGTGATCAGGGTTATATCTCTAGGCTGTGTGCAGGTAAATGAAGAGTTATTAGCCTGGCTATGCTACGAGCCTTGAGAAGCTGTGAAGTGAGCATTAGCAGATTTGGAGAAGAGTTTCTGCAGTCTTGGAGGGGATGGGGGGATAAATGAGAGTTAATGTTGAAACACTAACCTCACCTGTAACTGTTAAGAACTTAATTCAAGAAAAAAAGTACTCTCCTTTTCTCTGTTCCACCCAAACAGAAAATGTTTGGTGCTTGAACTACTTTGTTTATTAAGGAGCAAAACTCGTGTAGGCAGCTTTAAGAAGTAAGCAGCATTAGCCAATCAACAGGACCCAGTGTTCCAAGTAGGAAGGAGAGACGCGTGTCCTTAAGCTGGTTACACTTGAGCCACTCGTTCTTAGTGAGTTGAGGATACCAGTGAAGTTACACTTGATTTAAATAGCTGTGACTCCTCTTAGTTCCAGTACAGAATTTTAGAGAAAGTTTACCTCATAGTGGAAAAGGTAAAGGGCAAGTCAGTAACTACTACTGAGAAGGTCTGTGGTAGATCTGGTGATAGAAGTATCATCAGAAGTCTCAAATACCAGTATTGATACTGCCATGGCATTTTTACGTTCAGCACAAACTCGAGAGTGGTTAAAACTTCTGTTTTATGAACCAAAGTATGGGTGGTGATGATGCCGTAACTATACTTGGCATCCTGCTCACTTTTTTTCTGTAGTAGGAGGGATGTACACACTGGATTGTGTTCAAATGTAGAAGACAGAAAAATCGGTGACTGATTTTAATCTCTCTGTGATCTTGTGATGCAAGTTAAAAAGTTTCTTCTGTTCATCCTGTCCTACAGCTGTTGTGGGCAAACAGTGCCAGTTATGACTCCTCTGAATTAGCATAGCGTAATCATGCTGCCCTGTGAAGTGCAATATTTCTGAGCAGTTCTTGTATGAAGGTGAAAACTGTGTTAGTGATAGAAGTGGTTCAGTAGGTGGAGACTGACTTTTCCCTTTGGCAGTTCCCAGTTCCATAACTGCCTTTTTTTGTAGGTTGTCAGTATCTTAATCACATAATCAGGGGAAAATGGCTTTTTCTGATGTAGTTCTGGTGCAAATTCTGTGTCTTGTGGGGATAGGGGAAGAGCAGTGATTTGGGAGATTTTGCTACAACTGGGGTCAGAGACTCCTTTTAAGGTAGAGCCGGTGATAGAAATGCTTTATAAGAAACTGTGTATGATCCTCAGCTCTGTAGGGTCCATATTGAAATGAATGGATCATAATGGCCTGTCAGTTGCTGGACTGTGTGGAACAATCAGCTGATTATGTAAAACAGTGTCATAAATTACAATCTTTTTAAGCGATTCATGTTTAAAAACTGATGCATACTTGGCCTGTCAGTTTAACTTCTTCTTTGCTATATGAAGAAGCTGGAAGAGCTACTCTAATATGATAGGGAAGACTTAAAATCTTGAGATTTGCTTTTTCCAAGGAGAGAGTAACTAGTTGGCAGTTAATGTTGTGGTTTTAAGTGGAGTTTTAGATTTACAAATTTGTTGTTTTAGTAATGTTTCAGTTTAAAATGTACAGGTCATATAAACTTTATTTTTGCCATGCAGACTTCTTGTAATGTGAAGATTGATCTGTTTTTCTGAAAGTTGTTGTTGACTTCTCTGTTATAAGAAGTTGCTCAACTTATAACATTTCCCCTTAAAGTTTAACATTACAAACTCAGGAGCTTGTCTTTCTGTCTTGTAGTGTTGTTTGGAACTGAAGCAACCAAGAAAGGTTCTCCAGAGGCAGGCTGTTCTGGGAAGGCAAGGACTGGTGCACAGGAATAACTTCAAACATTGCTTTAATAGGTCTCTTAATGGAATGGTAGAGAATGTCAATTGACAGTGCAACTTCAATTTTTTTTTTTCTTATTCCAAATTTGAGTTCCTATCCTGAATCAGAAGCTAGTGGGAATGTTTATTTTACGAACTTGTGCTGTCCTTGTCCTCCTTTTTTGCCTTGATAAAGAGAATATCCTTTGATAGGGTTGTTTGTATAGTTTGTCTTTTGGTAGGAATTATTTATGTAAAGTTTTTGGATGTGAGTAATAAGTTAGTGTGGTTGAAGAGTTCATTTGCCTCTTAAATGTTGGTGGAAGTCAAAGTGTGCTCTTGATTCCATTGGTGCATAAAACCTAAGTCAAAGTGGCTGAGCCAGGAGCCCAAGTTGGCTTCTGTCAAGCAGGCTATAAAGGTGCTGAAATAATAATGCCTTAGTCTGAGACTCATCCATCCCTCAGAAACAGGCAAAACTAAAATTTGCTTGAAGTTGAGTTTGCAATAGTGCTTAACTAATCAAATTGATAGTCAGCTACAGCTTTGAGAATTTGGTGGAGGGAGGGAGGTTAACACTTAAGTACTAAATTTTACTTGATCTTTGGCCTCAACCTTATCTCATTTCACAATTAAAAAAGAAGCCACATATGCCTAGCAGATGATGTGGAATAGGTTTTCCCAGCTAAAAGCAGAGAAAACAGTGTTTCATGAATTGAGCTGTATTTGATATTTAATTATGCCCACAGGAAATACATGACTTTAACCTATGTTTCAGGACTAACTATAGCCTCTATTAATTTCTTCTCTAAGTACTCAGTCTAGAAAATATATGGTAATTATGTGGTGTTTGCATTTTTGCTTACCTTCCTCATTATATTGGTCTTGGCACTACTGAGCTACTTTGGTTACCATTTAGTCAATATACTGGCTTTTCATACTGTGAAGTTGCTTTTCTGAAATTAGTGTTACTTTTTGTTCTTAGTCTATTATAAATCTTCATTTACTCGTTGATGAGTGGTCCATGTGCAGTAAAGTTAGTTGCCATCCATAAAATTCTATAAAATGGAACTCCATTCTACTGTATTTTAGCATCCAAGTACCTTCCCCCCCTTCCAGCAATTACTGTATTTTATGTGAACTCTAATTTGAAGGAGGCAGCCCTGGTTTTCTGCTGTAACTTATTCAATAAAAATCACTATGTTCATTGACTTTGTGTCAGTGAAAACCTCTTTCTATTAGAAAAAAAAGGGGGGGGTACTGCCTGCTTATTCATATAGCTGGGATATTAAATCTCTGTTGTCCTT
>NW_020887663.1:0-3770 GCF_003945725.1 Corapipo altera
GGGGACACGGTGCCATCTCCCCAGGGCCCTGCAGCTGGTACCTCCCGGCGCTGCTTCTCCTGCTGCTCCAAGCCCCGGATCTTCTGCAGGAACTGGGCCCGTTCCTGCCGCAGCCTCACGATCTCCTCGTAGGCGTCCCGGTCCTCCTGCGGGTAATCACAGAATCGTGGAATCCCCCGAGCTGGAAGGGACCCATGAGGATTGTTGGGTCCGACTCCTGGCACGGGACACCCCAAAAATCCCACCGTGTGCCTGAGGGTGCTTTCTGACCCCAGGGAGAGAAGGAAAGGCTCTGGCAGGGCGAGAACCCCCCGAGGCCAGCACAGGGGTGCGCCCTGCAAGCGAGCCAGGTGAGGACCTGGAGCTAAGGGGGACCCCCTCTCACCTGGCTGAGGGTGCCCTGGGGAGGCAGAGGGGCCTTCCTCTTCCTCGGGGTGCTGCTCTTCTCCCTGACGGATGACTGGCTGGGGGAAGAGGTCTGTGGAGACACCAGGGCAGAGGGGACATCACACCCACGGTGACCTCCGTCCTCCCTGACCCAGTGCCACCTCAGAGAGCCCCGGGGGACCCCCTGGCAGAGCCTCACCTGGGATGTCTGCTCAGTTGACTCCTCTTCTGAGGGGCAGAGCGGGAGGGAAGAGAAACAGGAGGGAAGTTTTTAGGGGACCAGAGCCCGTGTGGGTGTGGGGACACTCAGGGGACACACACACGAGTGCACAGCGTTCAAGGGGACACAGACAGACAAATACAGGGATGTACACGGGTCTGAAGGACAGGGATGCAGTGCAGACACAGGGAGACACATGCACACACAGACACGTGTGAAAACACCCATGCACTGAGACCCCCTCACGTGCAAACACGCGTGAACACGTGTGTGCAAGCACGTGCAGACACTGAGGCTCAGCACCACCTCAGCTGGTGACAGCACAGCCAAAGGCAGCCCCAGTGCCCAGGAGAAGGGGCCATGTGCCCCCCAGCCTCACCCAGCCTCCTCCATCCCCGCCCCAAAGCGCCCTGACGGTGCCAATCCCCCCGCAGGGTGGTGACCCCCTCGCGCTCCATCCCCGGGGCACAGGGAGCACCAGGGTGCCACGGCTGCCTCACCACTGGCCCAGGAGCGGCGCTGAGCAGCCTCCTGCAGGAAGTGCTGGATGAGGGCGTTGCCCGTGGCCAGGCTGTAGTGAGCGGCGTCGTGGCCCATGGCGTCGACCACGGCCACGCGGGCGCCGGCGTTGACCAGCACCTCCACGGTCTCCACGCTGCCGCTCTCACAGGCCAGCATCAGGGCTGTCCTGGGCACGGGGGGACAGCAGAGGTGAGGGGGGCATCCCCTTGGTCTCCACGTGCCCTCCCGGTGCCCGCGGGCGCGGCCCCACCTGCCCTGCAGGTCCCGGCTGTTGACGGCGGCGCCGCGGTGCAGCAGGTACCGGCACAGCTCCGAGTGGCACATCTTGGCAGCCAGGATCAGCGGGGTGGAGCCATCCTGGGCAGGGCAGGGGGGGTGAGGAGGAGCAGACCAGGCACCACCTGATATCCCTCCCCCTGATTTCCACACCCCGCAGGCACAGCCTGGCACGAGGAGCACGAGGAGCAGCAGGACCTCACCTTGTCCTTGATGTTCAAGGGGGCCTTGAAGTCACAGAGGATCTCGGAGCACGAGATGCAGCCGCTGACGGCTGTGGAAGGGACAGAGCTGAGCACTCCCTCCCCGGGGACAGGATAGGGTGGCACTGTCCCCACTGTCCCCAGTGTCCCCACTGTCCCCACTCACCTGCCAGGTGCAGCGCGGTCCGGCCGCTGCCATCAGCCACGTCCACGGGGCAGGAGGCCTGAGGGACAGAGCCTGGGTTACAGGATGGGGACGGACGGACAGACAGACAGACAGACAGACAGACTGCTCAAGGGGATGTGGTTCTGTGCCACGGGGCAGGGCAGGGCACAAGCTGACAGATTGCTTGAGTGGGCATGGCTGCTTGGCACGGTGGATGGCAAGGGACAGACAGACAGACTATGGCTCTGTGACACAGTAAAGGGCAGAGGACAGACAGACAGACAGACAGACAGGGGTTCCATGGTGTGGTGGAACACAGGGGACAGACAGATAGACAGCCAAGTGAAGGACAGGGGACAGACAGACAGCCTGTGGCTCCATGGGGGTACAGGGGACAGACAGACAGCCTGGTGAAGGACAGGGGACAGCCAGCCAGCTGTGGCTCCATGATGTGATGAAGGACAGGGGACAGACAGACAGCCTGTGGCTCCGTGGCATCGTGGAAGGCCAGGCAGGTGCCAGGCAGCACCACACAGAGCCAGGAATCACTGTGCCAGGTCAGGGCTCTGGTGAGGGAAGGGGGTTCAAGGACAGGGAGGACACTCCACTGGCACAGCACCCTCCTCCTCCTCCTCCCCTCCGCCTCCTCCTCCTTCCCTCCCTCCCTCCCTCCCTGCCTCTCCCCCTGCCCCGTACCTGCAGCAGTTTGCTGACACACTGAGGGTGCCCGTGCTTGGAGGCCAAGTGCAGGGCAGTGGAACCTGGGGAGGGACAGACAGACAGGTCAGAGCACAGACAGCGGGTCTGTGGCACAGGGAACAACCTGGGGGACACGCAGACAGATGGGCACACGGGCTGGGCACACAGGGACATCCCCAGGAGCCTCATTGCTCAGTGCCTGAGCTCCTGGTGTGGCCGTCACCTCTGTCCCCTGGGGACAACCAGGTGGCCCTGGGCGGCCCGTGGCAGTAGCCAGGGGCACGTGGTGGCCCTGCCCTCACCCGAGCTGTCCTTGGTCATGGCATCCACGCCGTGGGCCAGCATGGCTTCCAGGCAGTCCACGTTCCCCCGGGTGGCAGCCAGGTGGAACCTGCAGCGAGACCGGGGGGCTGTGGCACCGTAGCACTCGTGTCCCCCGGCCCTGTCCCCGGGGTGTGGGGTGGCACTCACGCGGATTTGCCCTCCGAGTCCAGCTTGGTGGGCACCAGGCCCTTGCGGAGCAGGAGCGACGTCACCCGCCCGGCATCGTTGTAGTCCACGGCCTGCAGGAGCTTCTCGTCGTTCTTGGTCCAGTCCTGGCTCTGCAACAGAGCCCAGAGGAGGCTGTGACACTGTGTGACACTGTGTGACACTGTGTATGTGACACTGTGTGTGTGACACTGTGTGTGACACTGTGTGACACCATGTGACACTGTGTGTGTGACACTGTGTATGTGACACTGTGTGTGTGACACTGTGTGTGACACTGTGTGACACTGTGTGTGTGACACTGTGTGTGTGACACTGTGTGTGTGACACTGTGTGTGACACTGTGTGACACTGTGTATGACACTGTGTGTGTGACACTGTGTGTGTGACACTGTGACACTGTGTGTGTGACACTGTGTGTGACACTGTGTGACACTGTGACACTGTGTGTGTGACACTGTGTGTGACACTGTGTGACACTGTGTGACACTGTGACACTGTGTGTGTGACACTGTGTGTGTGACACTGTGTGACACTGTGTATGACACTGTGTGACACTGTTTGTGTGACACTGTGTGTGTGACACTGTGTGTGACACTGTGTGTGTGACACTGTGTGTGTGACACTGTGTGACACTGTGTGTGACACTGTGTGTGTGACACTGTGTGTGACACTGTGTGTGTGACACTGTGTGACACTGTGTGTGTGACACTGTGTGTGTGACACTGTGTGACACTGTGTATGACACTGTGTGACACTGTTTGTGTGACACTGTGTGTGTGACACTGTGTGTGACACTGTGTGTGTG
>NW_020887664.1:0-3770 GCF_003945725.1 Corapipo altera
GAGAGGTTGCAGAGGTAGAGGGGAGGAGAGTAGAAGGCCCACAGCAGCTTCCCATCCCCAGAAGGTCACTTCAAGGTCCAGCAGTGACCTCCCAGTCCCAGGAGGTCACTTTGAGGTTCAGCAGTGGCATCCCATTCCCAGTAGGACACGTCAAGTTCCAACAGCAGCTTCCCATCCCTGGGAGGACACTTCAAAGTCTAGCAGCAGCTTCCTGTGCCCAGGAGGACACCTCAAAGTCCATAACCAGATTCCCATCTCTGGGAGGTCAATTCAAGGTCCACCAGCAGCATCCCATTCCTGGAAGGTCACCTCGAGGTCTATCAGCAGCATTCCATTCTTGAAAGGACACTTCAAAGTCCATCAGCAACATTACATTCCTGGGAGGACACCTCAAGGTCCCACAGCAGCTTCCCATCCCTGAGAGTACACCCTGAGGTCCAAGAGCAGCCTCCCATTCCCGGGAGGACCCCTCAAGGTCCAGCAGCAGCACAGCACCCCTTGGAGGTCACACCCTGGCTTCCCACCCCGTCTCCTGGCACGGTTCCCGCCGGGATGGGCACGGGGTCGGCGCGGGGGAGCGGCCGGTTCTGCCGCATGTGGGTCCTGCGGTGCACCTTGAGGTGGTAGAGCCTCTTGAAGGTCTTCTGGCAGATCCCACACTGGTGGGGCCGGACCCCTGCGTGTGCCCAGTGCTGCCGGACGAAGTCGGAGATGCAGCTGAAGCTCCAGTTGCAGCAGGGGCACAGGATGAGGTGGCGGCGGGAGTGCTGGCGCTGGTGCACCGTCAGGAAGCTCTGGCTGGAGAAGTTCTCCAGGCACTCGCTGCACGTGTACAGCATTTTCCCGGGGGACAGCGGGCACCTGGCAGGGCTGGGCTTCTCCCACACCGTGCCACGGTCCCTGCTCAGGGCTTGGGACTGGGAGGCCAGGCACGGTGTCTGACTGGGACACACCTCTGGCTGATTCGGGGGTTGGCAGATCCCACTGGCTGCCCAGGTTTGGGGCTGGGACGTTGGCCAGGGTGTGTGGCTGGGACACGCCTCCGGCTTTGAGGCCTGGAAGGTCCCGCTGGCCACCCAGGCTTGGGGCTGGGATGGTGGGCACGGCGTCTGATTGGGACACACCTCCGGCTCCGAGGGCTGGCACAGCCCGCTGGCTGCCCAGGTTTGGGGCTGGGATGTTGGGCACAGCACCTGGTTGGGACGTGCCTCTGGCGTTGAGGCGTGGCAGGTCCCGTTGGCTGCCCAGGTTTGGGGCTGGGACGTTGGGCACGGTGTCCAGCTGGGACACTCCTCTGGCTTTGAGCCCTGGCAGGTCCCACTGGCCACGCACATTTGGGGCTGGGATGTCGGGCACAGCACCTGGCTGGGACACACCCCTGGCTCCAAGGGCTGGCAGGTCCCGTTGGGCACCAAGGCCTGGGGCTGGGATGTCGGGCACGGCACCTGCCTGGGACACACCTGAGCATCCGGGGGCTGGCATGTCCCACTGGCCACCTGAGCATCCAGGGGCTGGCATGTCCCACTGGCCACCTGTGTTTGGGGCTGGGAGGTTGGACACGGTGTCTGGCTGGGACACGGCTCCGGCTCTGAGGGCTGGCACGTCCCGCTGGCCGCCCAGGCCCGGAGGTGCCTCCTGATCTTCTTCTTGGACATGAACTCGCGGTCGCAGTGCACACAGACGTAGGGCACCGAGTTGGTGTGGCTGCGCTGGTGGATCAGGAAGTTGATCTTCAGCAGGAAGCGTTTGCTGCAGATGGGGCAGGAGTAGAATTCCCGGGTGGCATTTCGCTGGCAGCCCGCCGGCCGGCCCACACAGGAGCCCTTCTCCGGCTTTTCTGGGCCAGAATCTACCTTTCCTGGTCCTTTGGGAACGTCAGCCGCTGGACCTCGGCCAACATTCCCCGAATCTTTCACGTCCTCCTGTTCCAGACCCTTCTCCTCTTCCGGACCCTCTGAGGATGTTCCAGGCACTATCAGCTTCTCCACAGTGACCTCCTCCTGTGGCACCTCCATTGGGATCCCCACCTCGGTGTCTGCTGGGAATTTTTCACAGCCCAAACATCACTTTTCCACACGGTTTTGAGGCATGAACAGCAAAAAGCTTTGCTCCCGCCCTCCCTCACTTCCCAACCCATTCCCAGCCAGCAGCCAGCACAAATCCCAGCCCTGCTCTCCTCTTCCAGCTCAATCCCTGCACTGTGCAAAAGCCAGGAACAGCCACAGCTCACCCCTGCAGACACCCCAGGGGTAGTTTGAGGTGGCAAACACCACCCAGGTAGGACAAGGAAGTCTGAAGCCACAAAAGGGCTTGTCCAGGCAGGCTGTGCCCCATCCCAAAGGGTTTCAAGGCTGGCAACAGGATTTGCTGCCAGGGCCCTTTCCTGGAAGCCCCAGGCCTGGAGAGAGTCCCAAGGAGGGATAAAGGTTCTGCCCCAGTACCTGCTGCAGTGGGAGGTGATGGAGACTGGTTCTGATCCACTGCTTCCCGACAGCAGGCAGAGAGTGGATGGGAAGGGGCCGGGGCTGGCTGGCTGAGATCCCCCGGGACAGCAGCTTCCAGAGGGATGGGGGCTGTGAGGGCAGGAGGAGCAATGAAGGTGGGTACGAAACAGCTGGGCAGGGGGCCAGGACCCCTCGCAGCAGCAGTGGGGTTTGCCAGGCACTCACGTGTGCTGCAGTTCTCCGGGACTGCTGGGCTCCCACTCTCCTCTGCCAGCTTCCCGCTTTCCTCTGATGGCTTCCCACTTTCCTCTGCCAGGTTTCCACTTTCCTCTACCAAGTTCCCGCTTTCCTCCCCCAGGTTCCTGCAGCTCCCCTCACCAGGCTCTGTTGTCTTCACCCCCAGCATCCCATCACCTCTGGAGCAGCTCGGGCGGGCCAGCTCTGTGGAGGACAAGGACACTTGGATTTCCCAGGAGTCAGTGGGGAGCTCTGACGAGCCAGCACAGGATCCCATCCCGCAGGGCATCAGATCCCTCACACGCAGCTGCTGCAGGGGCAGGGGGGTTCCAAGCTATCCATGTGTCCCAGTGTGTGTTCCCTGTGACCCCCTCCCAGCACAGCCTGTCACAGCCATCACAGGACACCTCCACATCCCTGGGAGTGTCCAAAGCCAGGTTGGACGGGGCTTGGAGCAACCTGGTCTATGGAAAGTGTCCCAGCCCATGGCATGGGGTTGGAACAAGATGAGCTTTAAGGTCTCTTCCAACCCAAACCAGTCTGGGATTCTGGGATTCTGAGTCCCTGGGGCTGAGGGCAGGGACAACCATGGTCCTGGTGAGCAGCCAGGAGCTCCTGGCATGGAAGAACCCCAGTGTCACACACCCACAGCCGGCTCTGGGGACACATCCGCTGCCTCTGGCTCCGACTCCGTCATCATGCTCAGCTCTTCTCCTCTTTCCAGCCAGAGCAGCAGATGAGGCTTGGACAGGGCACAGTCTGGGCAAGAGCAGGACAGACATCAGGGACACGATGGGACAGGGACTCTGGGGGTGCACCCACAGCCGGGCAACACAGAGCCAGACCCAGCCCAGGAAACTTCTCCAACTGGGACAGCGACAGGAGTTATGGACACAGACAGGAAACAGCAGGCAGAGCTCACAGAGAAATATGGAAAGCAGCCTGGGACAGCCCCCTGGGAACAACTGCAAGAAAATCCATCCTTGATCCATCCCTGCATCAGAATCCCTCATTATCCCAGAAATTTACCTCACAGATAGGAAAATACCCCAAAAAACGGGAAGGGAATTGTTGAGGCTCCTGACTGGA
>NW_020887665.1:0-3768 GCF_003945725.1 Corapipo altera
GTTCTCCCTTTTCCAGCTCTTCCCTTCCAATCCCAGCTCTCCCTCTTCAGTAATTCCATTTTATCCCAGCGTGGCTGAGGTTGGAAGGGACCTCTGGAGTCACCTCGAGCTGGTTATCCCAGACCATTTCCCAGGGATTTGGGAGTATTTCCAAGGATTAGAGATTCCACAGGTTCTCTGGGCAAGGCAGGCAACCACAAATTAACATTTCCTGACGCTCAGATGGAGTCTGGGGTTTCCTGCTGTGGTTTGAGACTTGGAGTTGGAATTAATGAAAAGATTCCAAGTGGGAATTTGCAGCTTGGGGGGCCACCAATTATTTTGGATTTCCAGTCTCTTGTGTTTTGGTCTCTGGTTTCTCCAAAAAGAGTCTCCTGATTCCTTATCCTTTCTGGATTTATATCCATGGATAACACCCCCTTGTTGGATTTCTATACATGGATAAGACCCCTTTTTCTGGATTTATCTCCATGGATAAGACCCCTTTTTCTGGATTGATATCCATGGATGAGGTTCCCTTTCTGGATTTATCTCCATGGATAAGATCCCCCTTATTCTTTCTGGATTGATATCCATGGATAAGACTCCCTTTCTGGATTGATATCCATGGATAAGACTCCCTTATCCTTTCTGGATTTATATCCATGGATAAGATCCCCTTATCCTTTCTGGATTTATCTCCATGGATAAGACCCCTTTTTCTGGATTTATATCCATGGAAAAGATCCCTTTTCTGGATTTATCTCCATGGATAAGATCCCCTTATCCTTTCTGGATTTATCTCCATGGATAAGACCCCTTTCCTGGATTTATATCCATGGATAAGACCCCTTTTTCTGGATTTATATTCATGGATAAGATCCCCTTATCCTTTCTGGATTTATATCCATGGATAAGACCCCTTTTTCTGGATTTATATCCATGGATAAGACTCCCTTTCTGGATTGATATCCATGGATAAAACCCCCTTATCCTTTCTGGATTTATATCCATGGATAAGACCCCCTTTTTCTGGATTTATATCCATGGATAAGATTCCCTTATCCTTTCTGGATTTATATCCATGGATAAGACTCCCTTATCCTTTCTGGATTTATATCCATGGATGAGACCCCTTTCCTGGATTTATATCCATGGATAAGACCCCTTTTTCTGGATTTATATCCATGGAAAAGATCCCTTTTCTGGATTTATCTCCATGGATAAGACCCCTTTTTCTGGATTTATATCCATGGATAAGACTCCCTTATCCTTTCTGGATTTATCTCCATGGATAAGACCCCTTTCCTGGATTTATCTCCATGGATAAGACCCCTTTATCCTTTCTGGATTTATCTCCATGGATAAGACCCCTTTCCTGGATTTATATCCATGGATAAGACCCCTTTCCTGGATTTATATTCATGGAAAAGATCCCTTTTCTGGATTTATCTCCATGGATAAGACCCCTTTTTCTGGATTTATATCCATGGATAAGATTCCCTTATCCTTTCTGGATTTATCTCCATGGATAAGATCCCCCTTTCTGGATTTATATTCATGGATAAGATTCCCTTATCCTTTCTGGATTTATATCCATGGATAAGATCCCCCTTTCTGGATTTATATTCATGGATAAGACCCCCTTTTCTGGATTGATATCCATGGATAAAACCCCCTTATCCTTTCTGGATTTATATCCACGGATACAAATTTGAAATTTATGTCCCTTTAGGAATTTGAAGAGCTGGAAGATTGTCAGGGAGAATCCAGATCCCATCCAAGGAGGTGCCTGCTGGATGATGCTCCCAGGAAATCCCACCACGAACAGGAATTTTAGGAGGCATTGGGATCTTGGAATTGGGACCTGGAAGCCTGGAGAAGGCGATGGGATCCTGTTTTAGGCCAAGCTTCTGGCTAGGAGCTGAAAGGAGTCTCCAAAAATCCTCCTGAGCACTGTTCCCCCCCCAGATGGAGCTGGGAGGGTTTGCATCCCAGTTTTTCCCTGGAATTCCTGGGGCTGGGAGCAGAGGGGGTTGGATCATGCAGGAAACACTTACGAGGGAGTTGTTGGGGTCTCTCTGGAGGGAAGAAATCTCCTTTGGGAAAGGCTCGTTCGTCCTAAACACAAACCAGCACAGAGTTGGCAACAGCAGCAGGAAAATCGTCCTTGTTATTGAAATTTAGAAATGAAACCAAAGGAATTTAAAGCTCAGGCAACCCTCAAATAATAAATTGATTCATTTATATACTGATTTTTAGAGTTAATATTGTAAATATATTTATATTTAATAAATATAGGTTAATAAATTAATTTGAATTATTACAGGTAAACAATTGATTGTAACAATTTAATTACTGGGGTTTATATTTAATATTTTTTAAATTATTTATATTTAATAAAATAATTTGAATTTATATGATTAAACAATTAATTGTAACAATAAATTAATTGTTGAGTTTAATATTTAATATTTTAAAATATATTTATGTTTAATAAATATAATTTCATAAATTAATTTGAACTAATACAATTAATTAATTGTAACATTAAATAAATTAATTACTGACTTTAACATTTAATATTTCAAAATATATCTGTATTTAATAAATATAATTTAATTAATTAAAATTAATGAATACCATTAAACAATGAATTGTAACAATGAATTTATTAATTACTGAGTTCAATATTTAATATTTTCAAATATATTTACATTTAATAAATATAATTTAATAAATTAATTTGATTTAATTAATACAATTAAACAATTAATTGTAACAATTAATTAATTTAATTACTGGTTTTATAGTTAATATTTTAAAATATATTTATATTTAATATAATTTAATAAATCAATTTAATTATCACAATTAAAAATTAATTGTAACAATAAATTTAATTACTGAATTTAAGATTTAATATTTTAAAATACATTTACGTTTCATAAATATAATTTAATAAATCAATTTAATTATCACAATTAAAAATTAACTGTAACAATAAATTTAATCACTGAACTTAATATTTAATATTTTAAAATATATTTACGTTTCATAAATATAATTTAATAAATAAATTAATTTTATTCAATTAATACAATGAAACAATTAATTGTAACAATAAATTTAATTACTGAATTTAATATTTAATATTTTAAAATATATTTATATTTAATAAATATAATTTAACAAATAAATTAATTTAATTAACACAATGAAACAATGAATTGTAACAATAAATCAGAATTCACTGGATTTGGATCCAACCTTGAGACCACACATCCCCCCAGACCAGGAGCAGAATTCCCAGTTGGAAAAGCAGGAAGGAGGGGCCTGGACTCACCATTTTCACGTGCATGGGTCTGTCAAAGAGCAGCTGCCCATTGAACATGGCTGGGGGTCGTTAAGGAGCATTGATCAAACCCGAAAACCCAAAAACCCCCCAGAAAACCACATTTGTGAAGTTCCAGACCCCAGAGCAGCCAAAATTTTGAATTCTCCAAACCTAAAAACCCTTTGAAATCCAAACGCGTTGAGTTTCAATATTCAAGGTTAAATATTTCAATATTTGCAGTTAAAAAATGAGTTGAAAATTCAGCCCAAATCCTGCATTCTCCAAACTCAAAAAACCTTTGAAATCCAAATGTGTTGAGTTTGAATATTTAAAGGGCTTTTTGAGTTAAAAAATTAGTTAAAAATTCAGCCCAAATCCTGTATTCTCCAAACTCAAAAAACCTTTGAAATCCAAATGTGTTGAGTTTCAATATTTAAAGGGCTTTTTGAGTT
>NW_020887666.1:0-3768 GCF_003945725.1 Corapipo altera
CGCCGCCGCCAATCAGCGCCCGCAGAAGGGAGCGGTCGCCCAATGGGGAGGCGGCGGAGGGGCGCTGCTCCCGCCCACCTGGCGGCACCGCCCGGATGGGCAGGCGGGGCGACCAATGGGCGCGCGGGCGGCCCTCGCGCTCGGCGCCTCCAGGGCCAATCAGGGAGGAGGAGCGTGAAGAGCTGCGGCTCGCCCCCCACACCCCTCCGGGCGATTTGAGTGGCATCGCCTTCGCCCAATGGCGCGCGAGTTCCCCCCGCCGGCGTCCGCCAATCAGAGGGGCCGGCGCGCTTGAGTGGCGGCGGCGCGCACCAATCGCCGCGGGGCTGCGGCAACGCCCGCCTTCGCGGCCCGCAGTGGTTGCCATGGCAACGGGCGCCCCGGGGCCTGCAGTGCCAGGCGAGGCCTCGATACCGGCCCGGGGGGACGCGGTGACCCCCCCCAAATCCCCCCGGGGGCAGAGGGCGCTCTGAGAGGGCCACACCGCGGCGGGGAGGTGTTTTGGGGTGGTTCTGAGGGAATTCCTCAGCCTGGTTTCTCCCGCCGCCCCCCGGAGCATCGCAGGGCCCTCCCTGGGCAGCCACACGCCCTGGGGATAGTGATGCTCCTGAAGGGCCCCGCGGGTCCCCAGAGCCACTTGGAGACACCTCAGGAGGGACATCTGGTGGGAGTAGTGCCCACTGTGATGTCCTGGATGAGACATCTGGGGGTACTGCCCAGGCAGGGGCTGCCCAGTGCCAGATGCCCCTGGGGAGGGAGAACTGGAGCAGGATGGGGCTCCCCAGTGCCCAGGCGCAGTTAATGATTTGTGCATTCTAGGAGACTTTTGCAGGCTTTTGGCCTCGGATGGGCAGTTGGGCCCATCCCTCCCTCCAGTGCTGAAGGTGTCAAGCCCTGAAAAGGCAGAAAGAACCGAGTTCACACCTCTGATGGCCCATCAAGGCCACCACTTCAACTGACAGTCCCAGAGGCAACTCCCAAGTGTCATCGCTGGACCCCGTGGGCGGATACTATATACATTTTTTCCACTCTCATCTTTTCCTTTTCCTTACTCTCCCTTACTCTTATCCTGTCTTTCTCTCCCCTATGCATTTTCTCTCTCCCCCCAAAGGTTATCTCTATGTCACATTGTTATATGACAGCACCCAAAATGCTGACATACCTGTTGATACAGAATTGTTAAAATAAACCTTACCAATATATGTTTTCAAACACCGATTATTCAGTGTCGTTTCACTCTAATCCACCCCAAGGGAATTATTGTTAAGAACCTGGGTTACCCCCCCTCTCCTTTCTCTGGGGCAGGTCCTAACACTTATCCTTGGGTCGTTCCAAGACTGCTGGTCATGGATGACCCACCAGCCAGTCTGAGTTTGACCAAGGAATCGACGATTCCATGACTTTGGAGAGAGTGGGAAGGTGAGGGAAAGGCTGTGAGTCTTCCCAGTCACCTCACCAGATACCCAAGGACCTTCTCCAGGCAGCCAGGGGCTCCCAGGCTGGGTTTTCCCGCTGGATCTGCAGGAGAGGAGGTGGAAAAGTGCTCCTGTGTCACCTCTCTGGGGTGATCAACCCCTAAAATCACCCTTAAAACTCCTTGAGCAACCACAGTGCAGGGCCAGTGTCCAAACCTGCCATCTCCGAGCGGATTATTCACCCCTTCCCACATTCCCACATGGATCCCTGTGGCATTCCTGCCCGTGCCTGATCCAGATTCCTGCCCAAATCGGTGCCAGCGCCCACGGGGGCCAGGTGGGAGGCTCAGGCAGCACCACCCCTGCCTGCAATTCCCGCAGCTGCCAATCCCAGGCACCCTTTTCCCTGCCCCAGAAACCTGCCCGGGACAAACAGGATGCCAGAGACAATAGTTCATCCCTAAAAAAAAAAAACCACACATGGAAAAATCAGCGTGGGCTCCGGGCTGGGTGAGGTTTCTCAGGCTGGGGGTGTTTCTCCAGGCTTGGGAAAGGGGGAGGACAGGCTGTGTGTCCCCCCCCAAAAGCTAAAAAGCCCCAATTCTGAGGGCTGGGATGCATCCAGGGAAACAGGGACAGCAGGGAGCAGCCGGAGGATTGTGTTCAGGAGGCTGGAAGTGCCCGGATCCGAGTGGTTTTGGGTCATGGGTTTGCTCTGCCCTGGCTGCTCCCCAGTCCCTAATCTCGACTCCTGATGGAAAACAATCCATGGAACACCCACGGGAGCCGGGGTGTGGTCGAGCCACAGCCGGGAATTTCCACAGGCCTGGCCCCATGGGGAGCAGAGCCCCCCGGATTCCGGGCTGCCCCTCAGCCCATGGCCCCCTGGGGGGGAGATTTTGGGGTCTCTCCCACCCTGATGTTCCCTGGGTTGGAGATTTTGGGGTCCCTCCCACCCTGATATTCCCTGGGTTGGAGATTTGGGGGTTCTGCCCCCCCCAGCCCACTTGGGTGGAAGATTTGGGGGTCCTGCCCACCCTGATGCCCCCTGGGGAGAGATTTGGGGATTGGAGATTCGGGGATTCTGCCCACCCTAAATGGGAGATTTTGGGGTGTTGCCCCCCCCCCCCCCGAAGCCCCTCTGAGGGTTCACAGTGGGGCTGAATCACTTCAGGGCTTTATTCTGGTGCCAGTTCCCCCCCCTGCACCCCACGAGGAAAAAGAGGGTCTCTCAGCCCCCCCAAACCCTCCCCAGTGCCATGGGCAGCTTCCAACCGGGAATCCGAGCCGGGCTGTCCCTCAGGGGTTATTTTTAGTGTCCCCCAGGACTATTTGGGGCCTGGCAGGTGTCCCTGTCCCTGTGCCCAGCCCTCCCCCACCCCGTGCTGCTTTAGGGGGGCACAGAGCCCCTTCCCCACCATTCCCACGGGAAAAAACGCTCCAGAGCCCCAGAGCTTAAAGCAAAATCGGGGAGATTTGGGTGCAACCGGTGAGTCACCGGAAAATTCCACACCGGGAGAAGGCAGGGAATGGGAGTGGGGACGGGGGGGGGGGGCTGTGCCCCAGGGGTGGGATCACCCGGGATCCTCCAGGAGCCCCTCACAGGTCTGGTGTCCGCCCCCACATTAATAATAACGAGGGAATAATTAGGCGCTAATGAGGGGGAAGGGATTTGTCCTTCCCACTCATTCCCAGCTGGATCCAGCCACAGTTCAAGTTTCCCTCCCCAATTCCTGTGGGGTGGAGGGTCCCCGATGTCACCCGGCGGGTCTTTCCTTCCTCGCCGTGTTTCCTTTGGAAACAAAACTGACATTTATGGGGTTTTTTGTTAAATCCCAGTCCCTACAGATCGGGCATTTCAAGCCACCGCAATGGGGTCCAGCAGAGGGGTCAAACCCTCCAGAATCGCCCCCCCTTACTGAACCCCCCCACCCTACAGACCCTCCCCACCCAGCCCAGAGACCCCCCCTCCACATTGGGATCGCCCCCTTCCCAGGAACACCCCACCCTGGGACACACAGCCCAGGGACCCCTTCGTGTTGGGACCACCCCACACCCTACAGACCCTCCCCACCCTACAGACCCTTCCCACCCTACAGACCACCCCCCCCGGCCTCGGGATCACCCCCTTCCTGGAAACCCCCCATCCTACAGACCCTCCCCACCCTACAGACTCCCGACCTGGGGATCCCTTCACTGTGGGGTTATTCCAACCCTGGCACTCCCACCCCACAGACCCCCCGACCCCTCTCCTGCCATCCCGACCCTTCATTTGCATAACCACGCCCCTGCATCGATGATTATCTTTATAATACGGGTGGCCACGCCCCTTCTCGCCTTAGCCACGCCCCCA
>NW_020887667.1:0-3767 GCF_003945725.1 Corapipo altera
GGCTTTGTCACCACTTTTGATGCCTTGGGCACAAGATCTGGTGTGTCGTGGGCAGGGAGATGGTACTTGTTACCCTGTAGTGAGTCAAGAGGAGGAGAGTGAATTCTGCTCAGTTTGGGGGATTATGAACTCTTTGTGCGTTTATATTTTGACCATGGGAGCATCCTGGCAAAGCCCCAGGATGGAGCAGGACCTGCCCAGGCCCCGGGATCTGGGGCTGTTGTCCCAGATCAGCTCATGGCAGGAGGAGCTGAGGGTGTCCCTGTCCCCTCTGTGCCCCCCCAGGGATGACAGAAGCCCCTCGTGAGGCAGGTCCAGAGGCACCATCCCCTGTCCCGAGGACTCCACAAGCTGCCCTGCACAGGGTAGGCACACAGAGGGTGGGCTCAGGTGGGTCTGAAGGGCCGTCCAGCACCTTGTGGGTGACCTGGGGGGCCTGGAGTGGGGACTGGACCTGAAAACACCTCACAGTTGTGCAAGTCCTTGAGACAACACCTCCCCAGGGCACACAGAGCTGGCAGGAGCCAAGGCTGAGTTGGGAAAACAAAAGGAGTCCTTCCTGGTTCTTTGAAGGCTGAAATCACAGAAACAAACCTGGCCAAGGGGAAATGGTGCTTGAATGTCCTGGGAGGAAACTGCCCCAAATCAGGCATTTACCTCTCTCCAGTTCCCAACCTGAGCAGGAACTCGCTTGGTTTGCACAGGGGAAGACTCGGCTGCTGCGATGGAGCCACTGCAGGGGAGGGCAGAGGAAGGGACCAGTAAGAACCAGTTCCTGTTTCAAAGCTGGGGTTGAATTTAGGTGAGTTGAGCTAAAATTATCTCAGAGAGCTGGGGGAAGGAGGAAGTAAGGAAGGTTAAAGGTGTTTGCAAGCTGTGGGTCTGAGGCATGGTGCCCATCCCGTGGTGAAAGGGGGCATGGGGGGAATGCAGCCCCAAAATTCCTTGGAGGCTGATGGCAGCACTGGGATGACCCTCCCAGCTGAGCCTGGAGCCCAGTTCACCTTCCTGAAGGTCCTGGCCCAGCAGCTCCTCCAGGGCTGGGACAGAACAAAGCCCCAGCAAGTGCCTCTGACACACAGCCCACGGCCTGAGCTCAGAGAAACCAACAGTGCCCTCGCTGGGTTTGGTGGGAATTGGTGTCTGAATCTCTGGGTTCATGTCCCAGTTAGAGCAGCCAGGAGCAGCTCATCACTGTGTGAGTGTAACCCAACCTGTCTATTCTATACACTCCATGTCATTTCCCAGGAACTGTTAACAACAGACCGTTTGCAGCAGCTGCCCAGAGCACACCTGACCCCTCAGGCTATAAGGTGGGTGTTAAGAAGCCTGTGAGATAGGAGGATGTTCCTATCCTTGAACCAATGACTCCGGTGTGATAACTCCTCTCTGAGGAGTCATTAGCACCTCCACACCCAGCCTGAGGGGTCATGTCTGCTAATGGGCCACCAAGGATTCCAAAAATATCTCATGACTCACAACCACCCACTGTGGAACTCCCCGCCCTGGGGGAGGTACTGGGCATTCCCACTGGAACCTGAGGGTATATAATCTTGGGGTCTTGGGACTTCTGGTCCACTTGTTGGATCCAGAGGAGGACCAGAACCTCGACCAGACTGCGACCAGCACTCTCACCAACAAGTTTTCCTCCCCTTTTACTTTGGACTCAGGGGGACCACGTGGGGCTCAGCACGGGGGCCAACAAACACCATTCTGTTTGTACCTCAGGGTGCTGGGTTATACATCTGGGTTTTGTGGGTTAAAAGCAATTGTTTATCCACATAATTGTACTTATTGTATTATTTTTATTAAATTGTAACTCTGATTTATAATCTCTTTTGAGTTGGATTCATTTCTCCTGCCGGTTTACCTTTAAACCAGCAGAATCTCTTAAGAAAAGACAGAGAGACACAGTGATATGTATTCCTGATGAGCATTCCCAAATAAAGAACATTTTGCAGTTTCCCTGATCAACCAAAATCACAACTAAGAACTAAAAGGAATTAAAAATCCAACAAAATCTGATGCCAACAAGAGGCCTTTGTATCCAAGACCATTTGTCTTTCCTGCTATGGAACTGTGATTTTTTCTTAATGAAGATGCACCACAATTAGCACTCATGGGCTCTGCTGTTAATTGTTTCTGCAGGGAGGTCAATGGCTCAGCAGATGGGGAGTTAAAGTGCACAGCCCCCACAGCCTGGCACGGTCACAACCTGCCCACGGTGCCCCGCTGGCACAGCGTGCCCGAGCTCACAGCCCTGCTCCGCACACACGGCCTGCTCACAGGCTCACACCTGTGCCCAGCACACCTGTAACCAGCACACCTGCACCCAGCACACCTGCAACCAGCACACCTGCACCCAGCACACCTGCACCCAGCACACCTGCACTCAGCACACCTGCAACCAGCACACCTGTGCCCAGCACACCTGCAACCAGCACACCTGCACCCAGCACACCTGCACTCAGCACACCTGTGCCCAGCACACCTGCACCCCGCACACCCGTAACCAGCACACCTGTACCAGCACACCTGCCCCACAGCCCCGCACCAGGGCCCTGCTTGCAGGAGCACCAGGTCCCCTGGGTACCCCCCACACACATCCCCTCACCTGAGTGCTGCGCTTGCCCCTGTGCCCTGCACACCAGGACCCATTTGCAGGTGTCACAGACTCCCAGCAGGACCCTGCACAGGCCTCCTGTTCCCACCAGCATCGCCAGCACGGCAGTGCCCCCATGGCACCTGCTCCCGAGCATCACCCTCAGCCTGGACCCTGCACACACATCCTGCTGGCACAGCACCCTGCTCCCCCTGGCACCCGCACACAACCCTGCAGGGATGGGGGGCTCAGCTGGCAGCGCTAGCTCAGGGCAGTGCCTGCACTCAAACCTGTTAAGCGACCACTTTATTTTTGTAGAACAGTTGGATAAAAAGGAGGGCCTGGAGGGAGGGGAGACACTGTTTTGCCCTGTGCTTTCTCCAGCACTTTCTGCTGGAAGAACATTGCCCCCCAGAACCAGGGCTCTGGGCACAGCAGGGGCTACAAGTCCAGAAATGCCAGGGGTGCTCAGGGTCAGTTCCAGTCCTCTCCACTGGCAATGGGGTGCTGGGTGTGGCCCTTTGTGATGCAGGGGCCTTTCAGGGCCCTTTGTGATGCCGGAGATGGTGGTGCCCACAGAGCCTTGTGAGGTCACAGAGCCCCGCTCTGCCCCAAGGGTATCTAAGGGGCACAGAGCCCTGTGGTGCCCACTGCCAGGAGAGCTGTGCTCTTAGGAGGAAGCAGCTCCCTGCATCCCTCTCAAGCAGAGGACGTTTTAGATGGGTGAGGACAAAAGCACCCCCAACTCCCAGCCCCCCAGCCCCTTGCCCAGCTGGCTACAAGACCAGGCACTCAGCGGGCAGTGGCTGGGGGCAGTGGGCGGCTCAGAGCTGCCACTGTCAGAGACTGAGGAGGGGGCCTTTGTCCACGTGGAGGATGACTGGAAATACGACACCCATCCAGACCTTTCCCAATGCGCAGATGTTATCGCGTGGGAAGAAGATGTGACACCCCAAGAGCTCTACCCATGGGAAGAAGAAGTGAGAGTCCAACAACGTTCCCAACGGGGAACCAGAAGACACCGAGAGCTCTACGAATTTGAAGAAGAGGGGAGAGTCTGAGAACTTTCCCAATGGGGGGATGGGAGACACCCAGAGCTGTACCAACGGGAAGAAACTGTGAGACACCAGGAGCTGTACGAATGGGAAGAAGATGGTGTGAGATA
>NW_020887668.1:0-3766 GCF_003945725.1 Corapipo altera
AAAGTCTCCTAGAATGCATAAATCATTAACCATTTCAGTCTCTGACACCACCCCGTGATTTATGCATTCAATAATTTCTCTTCTTTTGTCGTTCACTGTGAATCTTCTTGGTGGGCGGTGCTTTTCGTAAGACAGAAGAGTGAAGGAAAGGAAGGGATAGCCCTAGTATACTGCAATTCTCCCCCCCTTCAAAAAAAAAACAATTTTATAATAACGTAGTAAGCTAATTTGCATTAGTTACTCTCTCCACCCCGTGAGTAGTCATAGGGGATGTAATAGGATCTCAATAGCTACAATCAAATTTCTTAACATTGATGAGGTTACAAACATACACACAAATACTTGAAATTATACATCAGAAAAAAAAACCCAACAAAAAACAAACCACTGAGTTACTTGGGAGCTGGTAAAAGGCTCTCTTATGTTTTCTTTTAGGCTTAAATTTAGTTCTGTTTGTTAAATTTAACCAAATAGGAAATTAAATGTCTTTCAAGGTAGAAGGCTAATGTATATAATGCATATTTATATGACTCTAAATATGCATAAATACTTGTACTAACTCCCAGGTTATATTTGGTTGAGTTTCTCAATCGAGAGAGATATTTAAAAAGACAAAATGAACTTGACAAAAATCAAACTAACAGTACATCTTATATAATTTTACCTGTAAGTTGCTCATATAAAAGGAAAAACCACACCAACAAGTTAACAATTATTAACAAGTTGTTAATACAAGCAATTTTGGGAGTAGGGGAACACAAACACAATATTTGTGGTAGGTTTTTACATATTGCAAAATTATTAAGATCATAACATTTTTAAGGTAAAACACATGCAAACAACCAATGTGGCAAAACAACAACAACAGTATAACTCTTCAGTCTTGTTACTTCATGTTCTCATGTTTCATGCAGTTTGATTTCATCTGCTGGCAGGTTCCTGCAGAAAAAAAAAAGAAATCTGGCCCACTATGGACCTATTATTAAAAAGAAGGAACTATCTATTTATCCAACTCCTTTTCTTATCTGGCATAATGTCACTAGGGCAGTAATAATAGAGAAGTTTGGAACATGTTTTCTCCAAAAAACAAATAAACTCAGGGCATGCTGGAGTTCTTTTTTACTTCTCAGCATCTTTATTTGCTCTAGGGTGGCCAAGGTGTCAGGGGGAAAACACGCTGTTACTTTTTCTGTGGGAATCTGAAGTTTCAGGTTTTCCAAGTGGGTGATAGTATTTGTCTGAGTCTGGTCCCCTGTGGTGACATCAGCAATCTGGGCAATCAGTTCAGCTTTTTTATGTACAGCAGCTGTTTGTGAGCCAGTGTCAGAACTCACTGGCAGCTGCCACTGCCCATTAGGTCTATGGAGAGGCCATACTGTCCATGGTGAGTGTATAGGGACTACTGCCCCTTGCTCCTGCAATTCTGCAGTTTCTGGGATAATGTTTTCACGTGTTCCTAAAGGGAGTGGGTGGGGGTTTACATTTGTTATTTTAGAAGGAGGCAGACTTGGAGCAGTTTTCAACAGACGGACAGAGGGGGATGGGAGACCAAACACCCATTCTCTCCCTCTGGCGTCTGTCCAGGCCCTCCCCTTTAGCAGATCTAACCCCAGGATGTTAGCTGGTAATGGCCCCACAATCATGATAGTTTCTGTGGCTGTCTCATCTCCAGGTAACCAGCATTTCACTGGAGCAGTGTACTGGGGTCGGGATTTGCCAAAAGCATCAGTGAACCATATCTTTTTTTTGTCTGGTTTAATGCCACACTGAGTAGCAGCTTCAGTTTGGAGTGCTGAGACCTGTGCACCCGTGTCTACCACGAATGTAACTAGAGATTTAAAAGGGCCGAGAGGAAAAGTGATTACCAAATCTCCCTGGTTGTTTTCGGTAAGCTTTGTCCCATAAACCCACTGGCTATTTTTTGGCTTATTTACTTGAGAGGAGTAAGTCCAGTTTCTTGACTCAGAACTGGTCAAACTGGTTAGTCCGGTTTTTGGAGAGGTTGAGGGGATCACGGTGTTGGACTCCTTAGAGGGGCTGCCCTTAGGGGGTGCCTTGTGCTCTTTGATCTTATCCCAGTGCTTTATCAAGTATTCTAAATTAGCAGTGGGTAATTTATCCATCACTTCTCGAGGAATTCCTTTTACAACACCTTCCACCCACAAACTGTATCTCTTTCTCCCACTAGATGACACATTTTGTTGACAAATACCTGGCGAGGCAGGTTTTTGGACCTTCCCTGCCCTCCTGCAGTGTATTCTCTGGCCACTCTTACCAGAGAGCCCCAGCTGCTGACCAGTAGCTATTAATTCTTGGGCTATCTCCAACCAGGTTATTCCTGATGGAGTACCCCTTCTTCTAGGTCTGGGGGTTGCTTTTATGCGCTCCTGAAATTGTTTAGCATAAACTTTTAGTGCATCAGGCAGACCTCGAATTAAGACTGGAAATCTCTGTGGATCCGCCTCGAGTTCCATTGGGGAATTTCGTTGTGGGTCTAATAATTTTGTATGCATTAATTGGAGACATGCAGTTTTTTGTACACTTTTTACAATGTGGCCAATTGTGGGTGTTTTAATCGTGTAAGGATCTCCCCTTTCTATAGGGTCTAACCCACCTGCCCAGTAGGCAGCTCTCTGGGTCAAGGACCACGGTGCTCGGTTATCATTTGTGGTCAGGAAGACCCCTGGGCCCCAAAATCCTCTGGCCTCATCTTCACTTAACAAAATCCGATCCCCTCCTGTAAGGGACACCCTCCACACATATTCAGTCTCTGATTCACTGGCCTTACGACTGTATTTCTCTTGAATTTTGGCCAGTGCTTCCCCCGTGTACGGGGTAATTCGTGTGGTAGTTTGCCGATCTGCCCCCTGGCCAGTTGTTTCGGTTTTAATGAGGGGACGCATATGTATTACCTCGTCCTCCGGGTAACTTTGCTTCAACTCTTCTAATTCCCCAGAGGGGTACAGGGATTTGTTAACATCTACCGGTTTAGGGTATTTTGAATTAATGTCTCGCAATTCACAATTTTTCATTTCCAGTATCTTTTTAAGCCTTTCATTTTGTTCCTCCTCATCTTCAAGGGCTGACTGAAGCAATGAGTTAATCTCTCTCTCTTTCTCCAGTGTCTGACGCTCAGCAGTTAACTGCAGGCGTTCTTTTCCTAATTGCTCCTGTAATGCCTTCATTGTCTCTTGAAGAGACCTTATCACCTCACCGGTAGATTTTTGAATAGCCTCTTTTTCTAGCTGGTCCTGCAAAGTTCTCATTGACTCTTGGAAAGATTTTATCACTTCACTTACAGATTTCTGAATAGCTGATTTTTGCTTTTGCACTGCTCTAAGGAACACGCCTAAGACAGCACCCACAAAAAACAGTTCTAAACCAAGGATAACTATCAGGAGGGAATAATCCCCATATAACTCAACCTGGGGTGTCATCCCCTTTGCCTCAGTCATTAACCCAGCTTAGGTTAATGTCTTTCTCTCCCTTAACCCTCTGAGGGCTGGTTTGACTCTCTCCTGGTAAACCTTTCAACAGGTCCAGGTACCAGAGAACCTTTCAACAGGTCTGATGTGCCCGGGTCACACCGAGAGAAGAAAAATTCTCACTATAATTTTACAGCGAAGGGATAGTCACCATTTGACTCGCCCTCGGTATCGGTTTTAGAATACACCGATTACTCCACCACATCCAAAGGATCCTGCCGACTACGCCAAAAATGTTATGACCCGCCCCAGGAAAAAGGGGGCAGAGGGGGTAACCCAGG
>NW_020887669.1:0-3766 GCF_003945725.1 Corapipo altera
GTGGGGGGGGCGCAGGGGCCGGGAGCTGCGGGGCGGCGGCGCTGGCCCTGCGGCGGGGCGGCGCGGGGGGCACGGGGGGCAGCACGGCCAGCAGCGGCTACTGCAGCCAGGAGGACTCCGACTCCGAGCCCGAGCTCTTCTACACCGCCCGCACCTCCCTCGGCCGCCGTCCACGCCGCCGCCAGGTCGGTCCCGGGCCGTGACGTCATGGGGGGACACGGCTGACGTCATCGAGGACACACACACACCCCGGGGCTGGGTGCTGGGGAGCAGGCGAGGGTGGGCTTGGTGCGTGGGGAACACACGGGATGTGGGTGGTCCTGTCCGGGAGGTGAGCGTGGGTCTGCTATGGGGTGAGCATGGGGGTGAGCATCACCCTGCTGCGAGGTCAGTGTGGGGCTGGGCATGGGGTCAGCGTGGCAGCAAGAGTGGCAGCAAGCATGGCCATGCCATGGGACACGTTGGCCCTGTCCAGGTGGATGTGGGGTGAGCGAGGCACCGTGGGGTCAGTGGGGTTTTGCTGTCTGGCACAGCCACCCCAAGGCTCTCCAGGCTGGAGCTGCTCCCAGAGAAGGCAAAGGACAGCATTTGGGGGTGACAGGGTGAGCCCCCCAGGAAGCCTCACAGCTGTCCCCATCCTGCAGGGATCCCTGCAGGGTCTGGCAGTGCCTGCATGCTGTGGGGTGGCTTTCAGAGCTGGGAGCCCCTCAGCGCCGTGGGGACACGTGCAACACTGTGTGGCAGCTCCGTGGCCCCACGTAAATACTCATTAGTGGGTGCGGGTGGCAGGGACGCCGAGCCGGGATGCCTGGGTCCCCCTTGTGTCGGGCCAGCACTTTGAAGTGGGGTGCCGGCGGCATGGGCGGGCTGCACCCCCGGCCCGGCCCTCCTGCCTCAAATCCCAGGGCGTCCCCGCGGGCTCCCAGCCTGCCCAGACGCCTTGGTGCCGGGGTGTCGGCTGCCGGCGCTCTGCCTTGGGACGCCTCTCTGATCTGAGGTGCCGGGAAGGGACGCTCATCCCCGGGTGTACTCGCAGCCGAGTTCACCCACCCCCGCAGCCCCACGGACGAGGGCTGGGGTGGCGGCCGGTGCCGGTGTCCCCAGAGCAGGGCTGGGGCCGCGGTGAGCTCAGCTGTGCTTCCCCGGCACAGCCCAGCTCAGCGCCAGCCGGGCTGATGCAACCCCGCGCAACAGCCCGCGCGTGTCCATCGGTGCCGCGGGATGGGCCGGGGGCCGGCGGGATAACCGGGGTAGGCGGGGAGCTCCCCCCCGCCTGCAGTGCTGCTCAGCCCGGCTGCTGTCACACAGGATGAGCCCAGCGAGTGGGAGAAGACAGAGCTGGACCAGACGCAGGTGGAGCAGCGGATCAAGGAGTACAACAGCCAGATCAACAGCAACCTCTTCATGAGCCTGGTACGGGGCCAGCGCAGGGCTGGGCGGGAGGGGCACGGTGCCTTGCCCTGTCTCCGCTCACCCCCCCACTGGTGTCTCGCAGAACAAGGACGGCTCCTACACTGGCTTCATCAAGGTGCAGCTGAAGCTGGTGCGCCCAGTCTCGGTGCCGGCCACCAAGAGGGGCCCCGCCCTGCAGGCGGGGCGGCCGCACAGCCAGGGCGTGAAGCGCCGGACCTCCTTCTACCTGCCCAAGGGCACCGTGAAGCACCTGCACATCCTGTCGCACACCCGTGCCAGCGAGGTCATCGACGCCCTCCTCCGCAAGTTCACCGTTGTTGACAACCCCCGCAAATTTGCCCTCTTCGAGAGGTCTGAGAAGGATGAGCAAGGTACTGCCCTTGACGAGCAAGGTGGCCCTGTCCCCACAGCGGTGGCTGTGTCCCCATAGTGACAGTTTCCCCTGTGGTAGCAATGTCTCCAGAATGATGGGGTCTCCCATGCTGGGAGCATCCCCATGGCAGTGGTGTTTTCATAGCAGTGGTGTTCCCCATGGTGGCAGTATCATGGCAGCAGTGTCCTGCCTGACAGTGGCAGCTTTCCCAGGGTACCAGCAGCATCTCTGTGGTGGCAGCATCCCTGTAGCAGTGGTATCCCTGCTTTGGTGGCAGTGTCCTGTGTCACCATGGGCGTGTCCCTCCCCGCCTCCCTCCTCCCGTGGCAGCAGATTCCCCCATGTCAGTAGTTTACTCTGTGATGATGGTGTCCCTGTAGTGGAAGCATCCTCGTGGTGGCAGCATCCCTGCAGCACTGGTATCCCCCCTTTGGTGGCAGTGTCCCTTGTCACCATGGGTGTGTCCCCCGTGGCAGCAGAGTCTGCCATGGAAGTGGTGTCCCCCGTGGCAGTGGTGTCCCCAGTGAGGGTTATGTCCCCGTGGTGGCACTGTCCCCCTGGCATTGTCCCTGCTGTGACCTGTGGCCACCCTTGCAGTGTACCTGCGGAAGCTGGGTGACGAGGAGCAGCCCCTGCGGCTGCGGCTGCTGGCCGGCCCCAGCGAGAAGGTGCTGAGCTTCGTCCTGAAGGAGAACGAGACCGGGGAGGTGAACGTGAGTGTGGGGGGACAGGGAGGGGGCTGGCACCCGCATCCCTGGGGAGAGGGGGCCGCGGGGGGACACGGCAGGTCCCCGTCGCGATGGCAGCCCCTGTGCCTGCAGTGGGACGCCTTCACGCTGCCGGAGCTGCAGAACTTCCTGCGCATCCTGCAGCGGGAGGAGGAGGAGCACGTGCGGCGGCTGCGGCACCGCTACGCCCGCTGCCGCCAGAAGATGCAGGAGGCGCTGGCCACACGCACCCCGGGGTGACCACGACGGCCGCGCCCGAGGCCAGCCAGTGCACCGGGACTCTCGTCCGCCGGCGGGTGGGGGCACCGGGGAGGGGGGTGGAACGGGGCACCACGGACCCACCGGGCTGTCACAGCCCCCGTGGGGCCGGCCCAGAGAGTGGGAGTGCCTGGGGGGAGCGAGTGTCACCCGGGAGTGGGTGAACCCAGGGGAGCGAGTGTCACCTGGGGGATTGGATGTCCCCAGGGGAGTGGGTGTCCAGAGGGGAGCGAGTGTCACCTGGGAGTGTGTGTCCCCAGAGGAGTGGGTGTCCTGAGGGGAGCGAGTGTCCCCTGGGGGATTGGATGTCCCCAGGGGAGTGGTGTCACCCGGGAGTGTGTGTCCCCAGAGGAGTGGGTGTCCTGAGGGGAGCGTGTCCCCTGGGGATTTGAGTGTCCCCTGGGGATTTGAGTGTCCTGAAGGGAGTGAGTGTCACCTGGGAGTGTGTGTCCCCAAAAGAGTGGATGTTCTGGAGGGAGCAAATGTCCCTCTGGGAGTGGGTATCCCCAGGGGAGTGGGTGTCCAGGGGGAGTGAGTATCACCTAAGAGTGTGTGTCTCCAGGGGAGTGGGTGTCCTGGGGGAAGAGTGTCCCTGGATGAGTGATTGTCCCTGTGGGGGAAGCAGGGCATCGAGCACCAATAAAGACATCTTGGTGAAGAGGCCTGGCCTGCGGTGTGTCCTTGGCTGGGCGGGAAGGGACGGGACGCGGAGCCCCCCGCGCTGCCAGCGTGCCGTGGATCCCCGCACATGGTTCGGGGGAGCAGCGGGAGCGGCGGGACTCGAACCGGCGGTCCCCGGGGCGGGAAGGAGGGCGCGCCTCGCGCCGCCGTCACGTGTGGCGGGCGGCGGAAGTGGCGCAGCGGCGGCGCAGGCGGCGCTCGGTCGGTGTCGCCGGGCGGCTCCGGGCCGGCCCCGTCCCTTCCCCCCCGGCCCCGCTCCCGCCGCCGCCGCCGCCCCCGCCATGGGCGCCAGCGGCTCCAAGTCGCGGGGGCT
>NW_020887670.1:0-3764 GCF_003945725.1 Corapipo altera
CCCCCCGGGTATGAAGGTCCCACCCCAGGGTGAAGATGCTGAAGATGCTGAAGATGATGAAGATGATGAAGATGATGAAGATGATGAAGATCCCACCCGGTCCCACCCCTTTGGCACCCCGGGGGTCCTCCCTGGCCCCGCCCTCTCACCTGGGCCAGTCCAAGTTGAAGTACCTGATCTTGTTGCAGACCTTGATGGTCACCGTGCGGGTCTCTGGAGGGAAAAGGAATTTGCTCAGGATCTCCCCCATCCCAGCGTGGGATCCCCTCGGCTCGGGAATCTCTCCCGTCAGATCTGGGCTCTCCCGGCCTCTGGAACCTCCCGACCTTTGGAATCCCCAGAGTTTCCTCGTTCCGGCCCTTTCCCAGCCCCCCCCAGGGTTTCCTCCCCGTGTTGTCGCCGCTCCCCGGAGTCGCTCCCTGGTGGTGACGCCCCAGGAGGTTCCAAGGGGAAACCCCCATTTCTGACTCCACGAAGTTCCGGCAATTCCCAGAAATCAGGGATTTGTGCGGCAATGACCCACAAACCCTCCCAGCCCCTCCCCCTCCCTGCCCACGACCGGGGCGTTTTGGGTGCGAGGAGACCCCAAAATCCCCCGGATTTGGTGATCCCGAGGGGCTGATCCCAGGATGACCCCATCGAGGGGGGGGGACAGGGGGGGTCTGGGACTGGTGGGACTGGTGGGACTGGTGTGATTCCCTATGGGAATGGTTTGACTGGTGTAACATGTGATTCCCAATGGAACTGGTGGGACTGGTTCAATTCCCCAATGGAACTGGTGTAACTGGTGTAACTGGTTCAATTCCCCAGTGGAACTGGTGGGACTGGTGGGACTGGTTGAACTGGTTTATCCAATAAAGTTCCACCCCGGGAAGGGCTGAGGGTCCCACCTCGGCTCACACCCCATTCCCACCCCCATCCCAATCCCCGACCCGACCCCCCCCACACCCCGACACACCCCTTCCCTCCCAAACCCCCCCATCCCAAACCACCCCCCAGATCCCAAATTCCCAGTTTTTGGCTCTGCAGATCAAGGGCAAAAATTCCCCTTTTATTGAGGGAAGCAAAAAGAGAAGGAGGGGGTGGAACTGAGACGGGATCCCAAAAACAGGGGGGCTGTGAGGTTCTAGAGGTGTCTGTGGGGTCCCAGGGGTATCTATGAGGTCCCAGGGGTGTCTATGGGGTTCCAGGGGTGTCCATGAGGTCCCAGGGATGTGTATGGGGTCCCAGAGGTGTCTATGGGGTTCCAGGGGTATCTTGGGGTCCCAGGGGTGTCTATGGGGTCCCAGAGGTGTCTATGGGGTCCCAGGGGTGTCTATGGGGTTGTAGAGATGTCTATGGGGTTCCAGGGGTGTCTATGGGGTCCCAGGGGTGTCTATGGGGTCCCAGAGGTGTCTATGGGGTTCCAGGGGTGTCTATCGGGTTCCAGGGGTGTCTTTGGGGTTCCAGATGCATCTTGGCGTTCCAGATGTGCCCATGGGGTTCTAGAGGCCTTTCTGGGGTTCTGGGTCGTGCCTATTCCAGGTGTGGGAGCAGCCGGGAGATTCTGGAGGTTCCTCTGTTGCCCCTTAGGTCCGACGGGCAACCACGGCCCTCCGGAGGTCTGCCTCGGGGTCTTCATCGGGGCCTTCAAGGCTCGAACAGCCCGAGGATGAGGAGTTGGAGGAAATGGGAGGCATCTCGGGGTCGAAGGAGACAGAGCTTTGGCTCGTGTTCAAGTTAATCCTGTGGGGGAGAAACAAGGGGTGGGATCATTGGGAGGTGGTCCCACCACCACTGGGAGGTGCTGGGGTCACTGGGAGGGGCTGGTGGGGTCACTGGGAGGTGCTGGGATCACTGGGAGATGGTGGCGGGGTCACTGGGTGATAGTGCTGGGGTCTTTGGAGATGCTGGAGTCACTGGGAGCTGCTGGGGTCACTGAGAGGTGCTGGGATCACTGGGAGATGGTGCTGGGATCACTGGGAGGTGGTGCTGGGGTCACTGGGAGGTGCTGGGATCACTGGGAGATGGTGCTGGGATCACTGGGAGATGGTGCTGGGGTCACTGGGAGGTGCTGGGGTCACTGGGAGATGGTGCTGGGATCACTGGGAGGGGCTGGGTGGGAGCAGCAGGGGATGGACCCACCCCTGGGATATGACCCCCCCCGGGTATGAAGGTCCCACCCCAGGGTGAAGATGCTGAAGATGCTGAAGATGCTGAAGATGCTGAAGATGATGAAGATGATGAAGATGATGAAGATGATGAAGATGATGAAGATGATGAAGATCCCACCCGGACCCGCCCCTTTGGCACCCTGGGGGTCCTCCCTGGCCCCGCCCACTCACCTGAGGTCTTTGACGTTCACATGGATGTTGCTGATGTTCACTTGGGTTTTGTTGTTGATGCTGACCTCCACCCAGGGGCCCTTTGACGGGGCAACAAAGCTCTTCAGGAAATTACCAACGGTTTCCATCATCTCGGGAATCCTACCATCAAATTTGGGCTCTTCCGACTTCTGGGATTTCTTCATCTCTGAAATCTCCTCAGCTCTGGAACCTCCCGAGCTCTGGGATCCCCTCAGCCCCGGAGTTTCCTCTTTATGGCCCTTTCCCCGCCCTCCCCGGGGTCTCCTCCCCGGAGCCGCTCCCTGGCGGCGACGCCCCGGACGGGTCCAAAGGGAATCATCCATTCTGGACTCTCGGAAGCTCCGGCAATTCCCAGAAATCAGGGATTTGTGCGGCACCGACCCACAAACCCTCCCGGCCCCTCCCTGCCCACAGCCGGGGTGTTTTGGGTCATTCCAGAGTCGGGTGCTGAGAGACCCCAAAATCCCCCGGATTTGGTGATCTCGGGGCAGCCACAATGGGGACTGGGACTGGTGGGACTGGTGTGATTCCCCATGGGACTGGTGGGACTGGTGGGACAGGAGTAACTGGTGTACCTGGTGTGATTCCCAGTGAAACTGGTGGGACTGGTATAACTGGTAGGACTGGTGTGATTCCCTATGGAACTGGTGGGACTGGTGGGACTGGTGTGATTCCCCAATGGAACTGGTGGGACTGGTTGAACTGGTTTATCCAACAAAATTCCACCCACCGCGGCTCACACCCCATTCCCACCCCCACCCCAATCCCAGACCCATTGCCCACTCCCGAACCCGCCCATCCCAAACCACCCCCCGATCCCAAATCCCACCCCCCCATCCCGGAACCCCCCTATCCAAAATTCCCTATTTTCCACTCTGAGGATCAAGGGCAAAAATTCCCCTTTATTGAGGGAAGCAAAAAGGGAAGGGGGGGTTGGACTGAGGGGGGATCCCAAAAACAGGGGGTTCATGAGGTTCCAGAAGTGTCTATGGGGTCCCAGGGGTGTCTATGGGGTCCCAGAGGTGTCTGTGGGGTTCCAGATGCATCTTGGCGTTCCAGATGTGCCCATGGGGTTCTAGAGGCCTTTCTGGGGTTCTGCGTTGTGCCTATTCCAGGGGTGGGAGCGGCCGGGGGATTCTGGAGGTTCCTCTGTTGCCCCTTAGGTCCAATAGGGGACCAGATAGGTCGTCTGGTGGTATTCATAGGGGTCTTCATTGGGGTCTTCAGCCATCACCCAGATGGTTTCGGGGGGCCTGGGACGCACAAGGGGCTTGCGGACGATGACGTCGGAGTCGACGGGGAAGTGAGTCCTGTGGGGGAGAAACAAGGGGTGGGATCAGTGGGAGGTGGTCCCACCACCACTGGGAGGTGCTGGGGTCACTGGGAGGGGCTGGTGGGGTCACTGGGAGGGGCTGGTGG
>NW_020887671.1:0-3763 GCF_003945725.1 Corapipo altera
CCCCCAAATACCCCCCCACAGTGACCCCCCCAATTGCTCCCCACAGCCGAGGGGCTCCCAGAGAACGGAATCCCCCCGGAAGTCACCGGGACCCCCCTGGACGTCACCGGAGCCCCCCTGGACCCCCAGTTCTCAGCAGGGCCCCCCCCCGGTAAGTCCCTGTCACACTTGGGGGGGGCCCCAGGCCAGGGGCCCCCCCCAGCACTGCCCCCCTGTCCCACAGGTGCCCCCCGGGGCCGAGGGGACATCGGGGGACATCGCCGGAGGGGTCCCGGCAGAGCCCCCCGAGGGGGACGTCGGGGTCACCCCCCTGCAGGTGGCACCGGGGGCACCGGGGCCGGGGGTGGCACTGGGGGTGACACCGGCTCCGGAAGCGCCACCAGGCCTGGGGGTGCCACCACCCCAAGGGATGCCCCCGGGTCCAGGAGCGTCGTCGGGTCTGGAAGTGTCACTGGCTCCAGCGATGGCACCGGCTCTGGGTGTGGCACCAGCTCCAGCAGTGCCACCAGCCCACGGGATGCCACCAGCTCCAGGAGTGCCACCTCCAGCTGGGATACCACCGGCTCTGGGGGTGCCACCAGGTCCAGCAGTGCCACCAGCCCATGGGATGCCACCGGCTCTGGAGGTGGCACCGGGTCTGGGATTGTCACCAGCCCCAGGGGTGCCACCCCCGGCTGTGATGCCACCACAGTTGGTCCCCATTGTGCAGCTGCAGCCAGTCCCCAGGATGCCACCAACAGTCCCCAGGATGCCACCAACAGTCCCCGGGATGCCACCAACAGTCCCTGGGATGGCACCAACAGTCCCAGGGATGCCACCAACAGTCCCTGGGATGGCACCAGGTCCAGGGGTGTCACCATGCCCAGTGATGCTCCCAGGTCCAGGGGTGCCACCACAGCCCGTCCCCACCGTGCAGCCACAGCTGGTGGCAGGGATGTCAGTGGCTCCAGGGATGCCACCAGCCATGGGGATGTCACCAGCCTTGGGGGTGCAACCAGCCCTGAGGGTGCCACTGGGTACAGGGATGCCACCAGTTGTGGGGATGCCATCAGCTCCAGGAGTGCCACCAACCCCAGCGATGGCCACAGGGATGCCACCAGCTCCAGAGATGCCACCACTGTCTGTGATGCCACCAGCCCAAGGAATGCCACCTCCACTCATGATGCCACCAGCTCCAGAGATGCCACCACCGTCCCCGATGCCACTGGCCATGGGGATGTCACCAGCCCAAGGGATGCCACCAACTGCTGGGATGCCACCAGCTCCAGAGATGCCACCTCCATCTGTGATGCCACCAGCCATGGGGATGTCACCAGCCCTGGGGGTGCCACCACCCCAAGGGATGCCACTTCCATGTGTGATGCCACCAGCTCCCCTGATGCCACCTGTCCCAGGGATGCCACCAGCAGTCGGGATGCCACCAGTGCAGGGGATGCCACCAGCTCCTGAGATGCCACCTCCAGCCGTGATGCCACCAGCCCCAGGGATGCCACCAGTGCAGGGGGTGCCACCAGCTCCAGAGGTGCCACCTCTCTCTGTGATGCCACCGACCCCACAGATGCCACCACCAGCCACGGGGGTGTCACCGGCCCCAGAGATGCCACCACCATCTGTGGTGCCACCGGCCCCAGGGGTGCCACCAACTGCGGGGACATCACCAGCCCTGGGGGTGCCCCCCATGCCAGCAGGTGCCCCCCCCGAGGCTGCCACGCTGCTCTGTGTCCCCGATGTCCCTGACGTCCCCAACGTCCTGGATGTCCCCGATGTCCCCAGAGCGGAGCGGCCCCGGCAGCGCCGCCCGTCCTGCGCCCGCAGCCCCCGGTTCCAGCTCACGGTGCTGCAGGTCAGGGGGCCTTGGGGGGTCCCGGGGGGTCGGGGGGGCACAGGGACCCCCCTCACAGTGTCCCCCCCAGGTGTCCTCGCGCGGTGACAACACGGTGGAGTGTCAGCTGGAGACCCACGACAGCAAGATGGTGACGTTCCGCTTCGACGCCGACGGGGACGCGCCCGAGGACATCGCCTGCTACATGGTGACCCCCAGCCTGGGACCCCCATCTGGGCCCCCTGACTGTGACCCCCCCACTTGTGACCCCCCAGTCTGTGTCCTCCAATCCCTGCCCCCCCAATCCGTGTCCCCCCCAATCCTTGTGTCTCCCTTTGATCCCTGTCCTCCCTAATCCCGCATCCCCCCAATCCCCCCCACAGGTCGAGGACAATTTCCTGCTGGAGGGGGAGCGGGACAAGTTCGTGCAGGAGCTCAAGGCCATCGTGGCCCAGGCCCGGGAGCTCCTCGGGACCCCCCCACAGGACCCCCAGGTGACCCCACCCCGACCCCCCCGGGCTCACCCGGCCCCCCCTGGCCCCCCCTCCCCACTGACCCCCCCAAACGTGTCTCCTCAGGTGGGACCCCCAGAGCCGGCAGGGGTGGGTGAGTAGTGGGGGAGGAGCGGGGGGGGCTGGGGTCACCCCCCACCCCCCTGACCCCTCCCCTCGCCCTCCCTCCAGGGGAAGGACCCCCCCAATCATCCCCCGTGGGGCGCTGGAGGTTCTGCATCAACCAAACCATCCGGAACCGAGAGCCCACCGGTGGGTCCGGGGGGACACGGGGGGCACATGGGGGGGAACAGGGACCCCCAGCACTGGGGGGGTGTCCCCCACCCCCCCTGACTGTGGTGTCCCCTCCCCACAGGCCCCGGGGGACCCCCCCCCGCCCGCAGAGACCTGGGGATGGCCCGGGGGGGCCCCACGGACACGGCCCCGGATCCTGAGAGTCCCCAGAGACAGGGGGCAACTGTCCCCAAACCTGGTGACCCGGGGGGGCCCCAGGGACAGGGAACAAGTGTCCCTGACCCAGGTGGCCCCCAGGGACAGGGGGCAGTTGTCACTGTCCCCCAGGAGGTGGCTGAGCCCACGGTGATGGTCCCCAAGCCCCAAGTGCTGGGGGTCCCCAGCCCCTCAGAGCAGGAGGGTCCTGGACCCCCCGATGGGACTGTCCCCAAAGCAGAGACCCCCAGCCCTGGGGACCCGGCCCTGGGCGACCCCCAGGGACAGGGATCAGGTGTCACCAGCCCTGGGGGACAGGAGGGACCCCCGGAGCTGGAGCTGCCCCCAGGACCCCCAGGGGACCCCCCAGGACAGGGGACAGTCGTCACGGGACCCCCAGGCCCAGGGGACTCCCAAGGACGGGGGACAATTGTCACCAGCGTTTGGGGTCAGGAGGGACCCCCGGAATTGGAGGTGAGTGACACCACCTCCCCACCCCGAGACCTGGAGACCCCCAGGGACATCCCCAAACCCCCAGCCCTGGGTGTCCCCAAACCCCAAGACCCCAAAGTCCCCCAAACCCAAAGGCCCAAGCCCTCAATGTTCCCCAACCCCAAGATCTCAATGTCCCCCAAATCCTCAACCCCAAGACCTTCCTGACCCCCAAACCCCAACCCTTGGTGTCCCCAAAGCCCCCCCCAGTGTCCCCCCATCCCCCAACTGCCCATTCCCACAGGTGATCCCACATCCCCCAATGTCCCCGTTCCCACAGATGATCCCACATCCCCCTGTGTCCCTGTCCCCACAGGTGATCCCACATCCCCCAATGTCCCCATTCCCACAGGTGATCCCACATCCCCCCCGTGTCCCTGTCCCCACATCCCACTGTGTCCCTGTCCCCACATCCCCCCATGTCCCTGTTCCCACAGGTGATCCCACATCCCCCAATTTTCCCATTCCCACAGATGATCCCACATCCCCCCGTGTCCCTGTCCCCACA
>NW_020887672.1:0-3763 GCF_003945725.1 Corapipo altera
TGGGGGGGGGGACAGAAGGGGTCAGAGACCCCCAAAACCACCCCGAAATCCCCCCAAAATTACCCCAACCCCCCCAAAAATAACCCCAAAATACCCCCAAAATAACCCCAAACCCCCCAAAGTAACACCAAACCTCCCCAAAATAACAACAAAATACCCTCAAAATAACCCCAACCCCCCCCAAAATAACACCAAACCAACCCCGGGACCCCCAAACCTTCAGCACCTGAGGCACCTTCACTGGGCAGGGGAGGGGCAGAAGAAGTCAGGGACCCCCAACCCCCCCCCCCCCCCCCCCCCCCCCCCCCCCCCAACCCCCCCCCGAGACCCCCCAAAACCCCCCCCCAGGACCCCCCAGACCCTCACCCAGGACGGATCCCGCCACGATCGCGTATCCCAGGGCTTTGCTCAGGAGGATTTTCAGACACGGAACTGCGAGGGGGAAAAACACGAACGAGGGGGGGTCAGGGGGGTCCCAAATCCCCCCAAAATTACGCCCCCTCCTTGCCCACAACAAAGATGGCGCCGCCGCCTCTTGCCCACATCTTCCCTTGCCCATAACAAAGATGGCGGCGCGAGGCTTCGCCGCCAAAAACAAACATGGCGGCCACGCCCGCCCCACCCAATTCCATTATAAAACAAACCCCAGAAACACCCCAAACCCGCCCAAAACGCCCGAAAATCCCCCTCGCGAGCCTCCTCTCGGCACCGTTGAGGAGGTGGAAGCGCAAGAAGAGCTCGTCGAAGCAGCGCTCGGGCAGCAGGAACGGGACGAGCAGCGGCCGCAGCGGCTCCATGGCGGCGCCCGCGCTGAGGGGAGGGCGAGGACACGCCCACGCGGCGCCGCCATTCGCTGAGCGCGGGAGAAGTCCCGCCCTTCTCGACCCGCCCCGAAAACCCATTGGTTGAAACGCCAGGAACTCCTGCCAGTCAAAAGGAGCGCAGAGACGTGATTGGTTGTCAGGGTTTATTGAGCAACGCGATTAAATGAGAGGACACGGAGTCCCGCCCCCTCGGAGGCGCCCCGAGCGCTGATTGGCCAGTTCTGGTTAAATAGGTGAAAGGGCGAAATCTCCCCGAGAGACCCATGAAATGCCCCAAAGCAGTTCCTAAAACCCTCCAAAATCCTGAAATAATCGTAAATATTTTTCGCTTTTGGCGCATGCGCCCTTCATTATTTGAAACCCCCCCCGCGTGCCCTACGTGCCGTTACGCCCCCTTCTCGCGCGCATGCGCGGCACCGCCTCTCGCCCAACATGGCGCCGCCCGTGGCGGCGGCGGCGGCGGCGCTACCTTTGGCCGCCGCCTCCTTCTCCTTCCTCCTCCTCCTCCTCCTCCGCCGTCGCCGCCGCCGCCGCCGCCGCCTCTTCCTCCGCCGCCTCCTCCTCCTCCGCCACCTCCTGCGGCGCCGCCGCCGCCGCCTCTCGGCGCTGCGCCTGGCGCTGGGCCCGCCGGGGCCTACTCCGGGGCCTACTCCGGGGCCTACTCCGGGGCCCACTCCGGCGCCACCGGCGGCGGCCTCCTCGAAGCAGCAGCAGCAGCAGCAGCAGCGTCGCCGCCGTTGCCGCCGGAGCCGCGGGGGCCGCGTGTGGAGCCGCAGCCGCAGCTCGGCCTTCTGGGCCACGGTGCGGGAGAAGGCGCTGGGCGGGCACGAGTGGAGCGAGCGCTTCCGTCTCCCCCCGGCCACCTTCGACGAGCTGGTGTCGCGCCTGGGCGGCGCCATCGGGCGCCGGGACACGGCCATGAGGCGCGCGGTGCCCGCCGAGGTGCGCCTGGCGCTCACCCTCAGCCGCCTGGGCGCCGTCACCGAGTACCGAGCGCTCGAGGCCACCTTCGGGGTGTCCCGCAGCTCCGTCTGCAAGATCCTCAGGGACGTCTGCGGGGCCGTCGTGCGAATCCTGGGGGGGGACGAGGGAACCGGAGAGGGAACGGGAGAGGGAATGGGAGCGGGAATGGCGGTGGGAGCGGGGAGGTTGATGCTGCCCATGGATCTGCTCGCGGGGGAGGCAGGAACGGAAGTGGGAACGGGAATGGGAACAGCAATGGGAGTGGGAATGGGAACAGGAATGGGAACGAAAGCGGGAATGAGAACTGGGCAGCTCCAAATGCCCACGGATCTGCCAGACCTTCAAATCCCGAGGGATTCGGGGGCAAAATCCTGCCTGGAGATGGGAGGTGAGGGAGGAATTCCAGAGGATTCCAGCCAGGAATTGCACCTCCCAATGGATTCAGCCCCGGAAGTCCCAATCCCGATGGATTTGGGGTCGGAATCCCGACCCGCCGCGGAAGGTTCCGGAAGCCTCCTGCTCAATCCCGGCCCGGGATTCCCTCAGAATTCCAGGAATGCCGGGAACTGCCCCCGGAGGAGCAGCAGGAAAACCCAAATCCCGCCGAATTCCAGATGGGAATCCCCGGAAAACTCTGGGAAAACCTGGACTCCTCCGGCTGAAGGCTCCGGAAAGCCCCGAATTCCCCCCAATTCCAAGTGGGAATCCCAAGAAAACCCCCGGAAACGCCACATTGTCCTGAACTGCGGCCAGGAAACCCCGGGAAACCCTGGAAAACGTCGGATCCTGGCGGGAAACTCCGGAAAGATCCAGATCCCGACGGAAAAAAACTCCGGGAGACCCCAAATCCCAACGAATTCCAGCTGGGAACCACCGGGAAGCGCCAGAAAATGCCAAATCCCGGCGGAAGAGTCTGGAAAAAACCAAATTCCCACGGAAAATGTTGGAAAACTCCAGATTCCCACGGAAAATCCCAAAATTTTCCAGGATTCCGGCTGGGAACCCCAGGGAAATGCCAGGAAACTGACGGAAAATTCCGGAATTCCTGTGGGGAGCTCCCGGACCCAGCCGAGCTCCGGGCGTGAGCTCCCGGGAAACTCCTGGAAAACCCCTCTGGAAAACCCCGGGAAGCCAAATTCCGGCCGGGATCCCCCGGGAAACACCGGGAAAGCGGCGGAAAATTCCGGAACCCCCCAGATTCCCATGGAAAACGCCCCGATCGCCCCGGATGGCGGGCGGGACCCCCGGGATCCGGAATTCCGGCTGCCGCAGCTCCGGGGGGTCCTGGCGCGGCTGCGGGTCCCCATCCGAGCCCCCCCCGGGGGCCCCCCGGGGCTCTATCGCGACAGGGCGGGGGAGGGGCGGCACGTGGTGACCCTCCAGGCCACCGTGGATTCCCGGGGCTGCCTCTGGAACGTGGAGATCCAACCCCCCGGCACCAGGTTCCGGGACTCGGCGCTTTTCCGGAGGCTCGGGGGGAAAGGGGGGGAGGGGATGCGGAAAAGGGGGGGGGGGGGGGGAGGGGGGGGCCGGGGGGGGGGGGGGGGGGGGCGGGGGGGCTCGGCTGGCGCGGCGCGGGGCCGGGGGGGCCCTGGGGCGGCTGCGGCGGCGCTGGCGCTGCCTCCGCGAGCGCAACGACACCGAGCTCAGCTTCCTGCCCACCCTCCTCCTCGCCTGCGTCCTCCTGCACAACCTCTGCCAGCGACGGGGGGACCCCCTGCCCCCCAACCCCCCCCAGAGCCCCCCCGGCACCGCGGAGGGGGAGGGGGACTGGGGGGAGGGGGACTGGGGGGAGGGGGGGGAGGAGGAGGAGGAGGAGGGGAGGAGGGTGAGGGCGGCCGTGGCGGCGGCGCTGGAGGGGTGAAAAGGGGGGGTGGGAGCAAAATTGGGGGGGCCTGGAATAGAATTTGGGGGTCCCAGACCAGAATTGGGGGGGTTAGGGGATCCTGGTCCCAAATTTGGGGGGGTTAGGGGGG
>NW_020887673.1:0-3762 GCF_003945725.1 Corapipo altera
AATGTCCAACAGCAGCTCCATGCCCCAGTTCCTCCTCCTGGCATTGGTAGACAGGCGGGAGCTGCAGCTCCTGCACTTCTGGCTCTTCCTGGCCATCTCCCTGGCTGCCCTCCTGGCCAACAGTCTCATCCTCAGCGCTGTAGCCTGTGACCATCACCTGCACACCCCCATGGGCTTCTTCCTGCTCAACCTCTCCTTCACAGACCTGGGCTCCATCTGCACCACTGTTCCCAAAGCCATGCACAATTCCCTCCATAACACCACAACCATCTCCTACATGGGATGTGCTGCACAAACCTTTCTGATTGTCTTCTTTCTTGGAGCAGAGTATTTCCTCCTCACCATCATGTGCTACGACCGCTACATTGCCATCTGCAAACCCCTGCACTACGGGACCCTCCTGGGCAGCAGAGCTTGTGCCCACATGGCAGTAGCTGCCTGGGCTGCTGGCTTTCTCATTGCTCTGCTGCACACAGTCAATACATTTTCCCTGCCCCTGTGCCAGGGCAATGCCCTGGGCCAGTTCTTCTGTGAAATCCCACACATCCTCAAGCTCTCCTGCTCACACTCAGGCTACCTCAGGGAAATTGGGCTCATGGTGGTTATTGCGTGTTTAGGGTTCGGTTGTTTCATTTTCATTGTTTTCTCCTATGTGCAGATCTTCAGGGCTGTGCTGAGGATCCCCTCTCAGCAGGGACGACACAAAGCCTTTTCCACGTGCCTCCCTCACCTGGCCGTGGTCTCCCTGTTTCTCAACACGTTATTCTTTGCTTACCTGAAGCCCCCCTCCATCTCCTCCCCATCCCTGGATCTGGTGGTGTCAGTTCTGTACTCAGTGGTGCCTCCAGCACTGAACCCCTTCATCTACAGCCTGAGGAATCGGGAGCTCAAGGATGCCATGAGGAAACTCATAACTGGGTGTTTTTCAGAAGCAATAAACTCTCTTTATTCTGCATGTTATCTTCCTCATTAAAGGCCAATCCTGTTATGGATTTCATTAAAGGCCCACCATATCTTCTCTATTTTTTACTCCTGGTAGGGGTGGTTTTTATGAGAATTTGTTCACACCAAAAAAATCTTTATATATATAAAGATACTTATAAGGGTATATATAAAAATATCTTTTTATATATAAACACCATTTTCAAATCAGTGTTTGCCTTTCTAGCCTGGCCCACAGGCTGTACAAATTGGCAATTGTACTCACTGTGTGCTTAAATACCAAATAAAGAACTCTGCATTGACTTGTTTGCCTCACATCTTTCCTCTCTGACTTCTCTGCAGCTGCAGGACTGTCCAGGGACTGCAGGCAGGGACAGCCACGGGCACTGCTGGCACAGAGCTGACCTCTGCAGCAGCACTGCCATCCTGCAGGGGCATCTCCTCAGGCCAGGGCCTCAAAGCTTCCGTCTGCTTTCTACTTGGCTCTCCAGGATGTGCCCAACACAACGCCCTGCAGAGGAAAACAGCAGTGACCAGCTAAGGCTGGGAGTGCTCAGGGTGGGGGCACCCAGCAGTGCCCTGGCACAGCCAGTGCCGCTCCCAGCACTGGCCTCTCACCCCAGGCCATTGGGCTTGTTCTTCCCTCCAAGGAGGGACAGCAAATGACCAGCTCAGGAGTCCATGTTTGCACTGCATGGACAAGACATGCCCATGTGTCACAGTTTGGGGCTGGGGGGTGGAAGGCTTAGACAAAGTTGATGGCAGAAGCCGTCTCGTTGAGCAACGAGGGGCACAAAGGACCCCCTTGCTTTCCAAATTCCTTCTCAGAGAGGAGCCTGGGGGTGGTTGGATCCAGTCTCAGGCTCAGAGTTTGGTTTAGATTGAAGGAATTATAGAGGTGTGATTCAATCACTTTGTCCTGAAGGTTTTAGGCAAATCAGAAATATTTCTATAAAATGAATTATTTATTACGACAAATGAATAGACAATTGATCAGACAATGAACAGATGAAAGACCTTAAAGAGAATTATTTACTACACAGTACAAAAGCCAAAACCTCCTAGCAGTACAGTGTAAGATAGGACAGTGCAGTCTATCAAAGTCATTCTATTAAAGCAATTGGATCAAAGCCAGTAAAAAGAAACAATCCTGAAGCAGAGATTGAGGTAACTCACCCCACAAACACAGGGGGTAGTTCTCTCTCTTTCACTTAACTCTTGGGGAGTGGTCATGAAGAGCTGTCCCTGCTTCATGGCAGAAGCTCCACACACTTCAAGGAAGTCTGGGGAAGAATCTGTCACAGGAAAGTTGGACGGGGCATTTATAGTTATAAAGAGTTTGACTGCCAGACATACTTGCAGGCCACAGGGCAGCTTATCTGTCAAAACCTGCTTCAAAACTAGGATGTGTGTTTGAATTTCATGAACCATTTTGGGTTTAGAATAATTCAACATTAAAAACAGCACCTTGACACCAGCAGTAACTCATGACAGAGAGCTTGCATTGTTTGCATTCTCTGACCATTGTTTAGGTATTATCAGAGCAGAGCATCCTGCCAGAAATGGTCCCTTGATTCCATGAGGTACCAAAAACTCTCAGGGTTCCTTTAGTTCCATGAGGCACCGCAGTGTCACAATGGTCCCCTGATTCCAGATGTTCCAAAATATTCCAGGGTTCCCTTGGCTCCAAGAGGCTCCCTAGTGTCCCACCGGCCCCGTTGATTCCAGCAGGCCCTGCAGTGTCCTAATGACCACTTGGTTCCATGAGCCACAGCGGCTGCCGCCGGCCTCTGTGCCCGGAGCCGCCGCTCCCACGGCGCTGCTGCACTCACCGCCGGGGTTGCCGCTTGCGCAGCCGCCGCTCTGCCCCGGCTGCACCGGGACCCGGCACCGCCTCGGGCCTGCGCTGCCGCCTCAGCGGCCACAGGGACACAGCCATGGGGGGACCTTTGCTCTGCCACTGCTGGGGCCTGGCTTTGTTCTGATTGGGGCTGGGCTTTAGAAAAATTGCTGTTCATTTTCATGCTCCACTGGAACAGCTCCTGAATTCCAAAGGTTTCCTAATCCAGGGGAGGGGTTTCTATGGCATCGGAGGTGCCGCCCCTCGGGACACATTGTCAATAAACCATCCAGCTGACTGGGATGGGTGTAAGAGCAGTTGGGGAACACAGGATAATCAGTCATCCCTGAAAACCTTGGAAAATTCCCTACCTGACCCGTAACCCAAATGGAACAGTTTGGATACAATTCCCAAATATTTGGGAAACTCCAGTCATTCCTGACACCAGGATGGAAATTCAGCAGATAACTAAAGCCAGTCCCCTTGGGAGCCCACAACCAGTGGGGCTGAGGGAGGCCCTGGCAGCTCCCCAGCACCTCCCTCTCAGTGGGACACCTCTGGCAGCCTCTCCCAGCTCCGGAACCCTCCAGTGTGCAACACTCCAAAGACCCTCGCTGATGCCCAGGACAATTCTGATCCCCCTCCACAAACACTCCTCCCTTGTCTGGTGGCAAACACAAAGGGATTTGGGGGAGTGTTTCCCTGACAACAAGGAGAATTTTGGAGAGGGACCTTTCCACAGCCAGCTATTGATGTGTCCACACATCTGTGCCTGGGTGTGGGTGTGAATTGACTGTGGTGGGAATGTTGTAGTTTTGAATCTCTAATTCAGTCACTGTTAAAATTGTAGCAAATGCTATTGAATCACCTGATAACTGTTCAATTGGTTAATGATTAAATGCTACTAATTTCTTTTACCTCCTTGTCTTTGGATCCAAATCCTTTGCACCCTGACCCCCTTGCATCCCAAGGCTCTGTGT
>NW_020887674.1:0-600 GCF_003945725.1 Corapipo altera
AAAAACAGTTTTGGCATCAACAGTTAACTTGTATGAGTTTTAATTTTGCTCAAGGGAACATTCGAATATAAAAATTCTTTCTGCAATATTTTAGCAGATTGTAACAGGCACCTTCGTCCCCACCCCCGGCACGGGGAAGGAGTAACATCTGCCTGCAGCTGGCTGGAGTTCCCGTTGGCTCTGGGCTTTCTGCCCACGGGCCGGGATCACGGCCAGAGTCCTTCAAACCCGGGGAACAGTGGCCTCCCCAGCATCCCTGCAGCCCGTCCAGGGCAGGCTGCTGCCCATCAGCCCCTGATCACAGTGGATGTAGAAGTGATGGTGTTTAGGGAATGCTGATTGTACTTCCCTGACTTTGGCAACGCGGTCATTAAAAAGAGAAAAATAACAAGTCTATGGAGATGCCCTGCACTTGGGAGCTTGCGGCGCTCTGGGTTAAATCTTGGCTCTCTGATGTTAAAACTGTGGGCGAGGGGCGGTGGCCGAGCAGGGCCAGCGGCGGGGCCGGACGGGGCCGGCCCGGGGGTCCCTTCCCCGCGGGGTCGCAGCGGTCCCCTGGGGCCGGGGAAGGGCGGGTGGCAGCAGCGTTCTTGGGGGGGG
>NW_020887674.1:700-3760 GCF_003945725.1 Corapipo altera
GGGGGGCGGTGCTGCGGGGCGGGACGGGCGGGAGGTGCCGGGTGACGGCGGGGAAGCCGCGGCGGGGCCCGGGGGCTGCAGCTCTCTGGCTTCCCGGCTGGCTTTGCAGACATTTGCCACCTTCAGAGGAGGCACAAATTCCCGCGGAGCTGAGCGAGGGGTGCGGGGAGCGCAGGGAGCTGTGACCAGGGGAGGGTGTGCGCAGTGCCCCAAAACCCGCACCCCAAACCAGCCCGAAACAGCCCCAGAGCCCAGAGCGAAGCGCCGCGGGATCGCGCCGGCCCCGCCCCCCGGCCCGCCCCCAAGGACGCCGCTATCCCCTTGTCCCCGCTCCCCTTGTCCCGGGAGAGCTCCCGGCCGGGCCGTGCCCGCGGAGCTCCCACCCGCCCTTCCCCGGCCCCAGCAGCGCCCGCCGGGGCTGCGGCGGCGGCGGGAGCCGCGCTGAGGGAACGGGGGGCGGGGCCGCGCCGAGGGGCGGGGCCGGCGGAGCGGGCGGGGCGGGGCCGCAGGGACAGGCGGGCTGCGATTGGGCGGAGGCGCTCGAGTGCTGATTGGGCAGCGCTGCCGGCCCGCGGTATAGAAGGGCCGGCGGGGCAGGTGCGGGCGGTTGTGTGTGAGGGCTGAGGGTGCGGCCCCGCTGCTGCCCGGGCTGCGGAGGGGAGAGCGCCTTGGCCGCTGGGTTTATGGACCGGGGGAGCCGGGGGGCGTTTAGGGGCGCCTTGTGCTGGGCGGCGGGGGCCGGGTAAGCGCGTTACCTGCCGGGTGCCCCCGGGGGGAGCCGTGGCAGGGCTGCGGGGCTGGTGCTCTCTGGGTGTCTCAGGTTTTGCTTTGGAATCCCAAAGCCTTTCCCCGTGCAGGGTTACGAGGCAAAGACTGGTCTCAGTTTCTTGGTGCTACATTAATGCTTTTTGCTCCTTTTCTGTCCAGTTGTGCCCTCAGTTGGGGCTCAGCTCAGTTCAGTGCCCAGCGGCTGGTGGAGTGTGGCGAGTTGTGCTTCCTGCCGGGCGGGAGCTGCCTTGGGAAGCTGCTCTGTACCCACGGCTGTGCCGAGCCCGGGAGTTCACACAGGTAAGGGCAGGGCCCGTCCTACCAGTGAGAAGGGAATTTGGCTGTGGGAGGATGGAATAGAGTGTATGCCTGTTAGCTCCGAGGACAGCCAACAGCTGGGAGAGACCCCAAGCAGATTTGGTGCCATGAGAGCAGCTTCAAAAGACCTTGAGTGTTGGAGAAACGTGCAGGACAATTGGTTCCCTTTTTTCAAGGAGGCAGTTGGCAAGGACAGGGAGTTGCTGTGCTCTCTAGCAGAAATACTCCCCTTGGGATGTCCAGGGTGAGGAAATGTTGGCCACGTGTGGGCTGGAGCAAAGGTGTGTGGGTGCCTGTGTGTGACACCCGTGGGTGTGCAGGAAGGGGGTTCTGGTGCCATTGGAGCTGCCAGGGAGCCAAAAAGGGCACAGTTGTCTGAAAAAGGTGAAAGCTCTGTTGGCCTCTGTTGACACCTGCACCAAAGGAGATGCAAATTTTCCCCCTCTGGTTGCAGGCTTCACAAAGCTCCCAGGAAAGGAAATTTTAAATTCCAACTCACCTTTAGGCTAAAGGTTTCCTTGCTCTCTCAGCAGGGTGTCGAGTGCCACCGTGTCCCTGAGGTCACCCTTTCTGCTGTTGGGAGAGCACGAGGTGGATGGAGAGGATCCCCAGGCATCTGCAGGCCCAAGGGACTCGTACAGCTGTGATTTTCCTACAGCCCTTGTAAGATAGACTTTGAGGGTACCATGGGTAATGTGCCAGCTCTCCTGGTGGAGTTTTTGTCTTCTGCTGTAACTGAACATAAAGAGAAAAACTAAAGTCAGGTCTGTTCTGGAGTGTTACACTTGTGCAGAGCTCCTTCACTCTGTTTATTTTCTGTTCTGGAAAGCACAGTCTGGGATTCCTGGGCACTTCCTATTAAATGATTCTCTGAAAATAATTTTGTACTGAAAGGGGAAAGGAGCTGTCTGTTTGAGGTCAGATATCCCTAATCAGAGCTCTATGTTTTTCACTCAGGAAGCTCTTAAAATATCTGAGAGTGTGTAGGAATACCTGGCTTCTAAAACTCACCAGCTGAGTCTTAGAGGCTTCTTTGAAGAGCTGAGTTCAGGCAGCCAAATTGGCCCCCAGGAGGGACTCTGTGCCTGCTCTCCCGTGGCTCCAAGGGATCTCTGGGCCTTCACGCCGGCACCGAGATTTTCTCGGGAAGGGCCTCAGATCCCCGGAGCGGTCTGGGACACAGGCAAGATCCCCCTGCCTTTAGAAATGAGGCCTTCTTGTGGCTTCCTCCCCGTCCACGTTGGTGGGTTCCCAAGAAGGCCTCTTGAAATGCCTTTTGGGCTGTGCATTGAAGCCTTGGGAGCAAATTGGGCCCCCTGGAGGGACAGTGCTGTTGGTGCCCCCCGGGCTGGGGCACCCCGAGGACTCCAGCGCGCACCGAAAGGATTATTCGGGGAGATCCTCGGGGTGCCCGGCCCTGGGGAGCTCAAAGCAAGGTCCCTGCAGTGGATTCAGGCATTGCTCAGAGTATCCCAGGGGTACCTGTCCCTGCTAGACATGGAGCTCCCTAATGGGCTGTAATTGGGTGATAAAAGTGGTGCTCCAAGTGCCAAAGAAGGGTGGGATTGGGATTAAGAAATGAGCAGTGATGGTGCAATTGGCTGTTTTCTCTGGAATGTGACTGTAAGAGCTCCAGGAGTGCAAGGTGTGTGTTCCAGTCCCCACCATTTGGTTTGCACATGTCCTACTCAGACACAGGTCCAACTTCCTCAGTCCTTAACACAAGAGAGGGAGAATTAAGGACTGGCACTGTTAAGGTGATTGGTGTGAGAGGGGTTAAACTGGGAAAACATTGGGTAATTCCTCAGTTGGTCTATTGGCCAAACTGACCCAAACCTGTGCTAGGAAGAGACTGAGTGGAAAAGTTGAGGCAGAAATGAAATGGAAAACTGGGGATATTTAAATTGTAATTGCTGAAACTAAATGTGTCCAAGCAGCAGCTCTTGTTGTGCAGGGAATAACTCCTGTCAGCAG
>NW_020887675.1:0-3760 GCF_003945725.1 Corapipo altera
CAGAGAGGGAAAAGAGGGAAAAAAAACTAAGCAGCCAAAGCTATAGCAAATATATATATATATATTTTACATATGAGACAGATACACAAAAGGAGAATACCACACACCTGGGGGGGGGGGGGAAGGGGGGAAGGAGAAAGACAAAAAGGGGCAAGGACTGAGCAAGTCAAACAGCTAGCCGAAGGCAAACTAGCAGAAATCTCACCACTTCCCTTCGAACAGGCAGGATGACCTGACGCAGTCCCAGGCTCTCCCCTCACGCGTGGTGGATAACGGCAGTCACTGTAGGCCTCGGCTCCAGATAAGCCCGACCGAAACAGGGACCCACCGTTCTCGAACCTTGCCGGAGAGGAAGAGAACGCGATCCCTCCCACTGCCTTTATTTATACCTCCAGTTACGTAAAGGAATAGCATGGAATACTTCTGTGATCACTTTTCTAGTTCCTTCCTGGTTACAAGTTGGTCTCCAGGAAGGCCTAGAGTGAAACCACCACACATGGCAGGAGTTATCTCGTGAAATCAGAGGAGGGAAGTCCTCAGATGGCAATACTGAAACTATCCAGGAGGATGTCAGAAGAGCCATGACTTACATGACATTGTGTGCAACCGCTTATGAGATGAGCTTCTACACACAGGAAACAAACACAGGCACAGGTGTACACACGTACAAAGGTACACGGCAGTGCACAGGGAGGCTCTTGCACAGCTTCACACTGAAATACATGCATGCATATGTACAAACGCTGCACCAAAACACAGTCGTGTATCTGTGCACACTGAAGGACAGCGTTCAAGGCCAGGAGGAACGAGGCTCCGAGCCTTCAACTGCAGGTGTTGGGGGATTGGAAATGGATGATCTTCAAGGTCCCTTCCAACTCACCCCATCCCGCGGTTCTGTGACACACGTCCATGGCCCAGGGACACACTCGCGGTACCCACGCCCAGCCGTGTCCCCACACACACCGACACAGCCCGTGCACAGGGGCCATCCCACGGCCCCCCCGCCGCTCCCGCCCCTCCAGAGGCGGGGGCCGGACCGCGCAGAGCCCAGGTGGCGCCGGCCTCTGGCGGGTGCCCCGGGGCGGGCACTCACCGTCCCGCTGCAGTCGGTGAGGCGAGGCAGGGGTGCCTCCGGCTTCGCCTCGCCAAAGGACCGGTTCAGGTGGCGGTGCCTTGCGGTCGCTCCCGGCCCTGGCAGCGGCGGCAGCGCTCCCCGCCGACCCGGCACCCCCCCGGTCGGCTCCGGCCCAGCAGGAAGGGCCGCGGGGAGCAGGAGGTGCTCTCCAGGCAGCGATCCCTGAGCTCCCGCCCCCTGCGCTGCCTGGCAGCGGGTGCCGGGGACTGTTCCGCACACGGAGACGCTTTTCTCCCTCAACACGTCCTGTGTAACCAACTGCTGGGCTTGCACCGCCTGTGCGAGGGGTAGAACCATCCCCGTAAGGTCAGTTGATCTGATCTGTTACAAACGCCATGAAAACGTGGAACAAAAGCGTTCTCACAACAATGACTGTCCCCCTGTACTCAGCACTGATGAGGCCACAAGTCAAGTTCTGCATCCAGTTCTGGACCCCTCAGTTTAGGAAGGACATTGAGGTGCTGGAGCAGGTCCAGAGAAGGGCAACAGAGGTGATGAAGGATCTGTAGTGCATGTCCTATGAGGAGTGGCTGAGGGAGCCGGAGGGGGGGGGGTTAAAGCTGCAGAAAAGGAGGCTCAGGGGAGACCTTGTCACTCTCTACAACCACCTTAAAGGAGGTTGTAGCCAGTGGGGGTCGGCCTCTTCTCCCAGGTAACTAGTGACAGGACAACAGGAAACAGTCTTAAGCTGCGCCAGGGGAGATTTAGGGTGGACATAAGGAAGACTTTCTTCACTGAAACCGTGATTAGACGTGGGAATGGTCTGCCCAGGGAGGTGATCGAGTCACTGTCCTTGGAGGTGTTTAAGAAACAACTGGATGTGGCACTTGGTGCCATGGTCTAGTTGACATGGTGGTGTTGCATCATAGGTTGGACTTGTTGATCTCAGAGGTCTTTTCCAACCTAATTAATTCTGTGATTCTGTGAACTGGGATATACTGGGAGCAAGTGGGATCACGCTTGAGGTGACTGGGATCATACTGGGAGCAACTAGGACCCCATTGGGGGTGACTGGGAGTGGCTGTGAGCAACTGGGATCATGCTGGAAGCTACTGGGAGCAATCGGGAGTGAGTGGGACCACACTGTGGGCAACTGGGATATACTGGGAGAGACCAAGAGTGACTGGGATCATATTGGGACTGACTGGGACCATTCTGGGAGTGACTGGGAGCATACTGGGAGCAGGCTGAGGTCAACTGGGATATACTGGGAGAGACTGGGAGTGACAGGGATCATACTGGAAGCTACTGGAGTCATAGTAGGGGTGAAGGGGAGCAACTGGAACCACACTGGGGAAGTGAGATCATACTGGGAACAGGTGAGCCCGTGCTGGGGTCATCCTGGGATCATACTGGGGGTGACTGGAGTCATCCTAGGATCATACTGGGAGCAACTTGGACCATAAAGGGGGCAACAGGAAGTGACAGGATCTGCAATGGGGCAACTGGGATTGACTGAGACCATGCTGGGGGAAGACTGGGATCATACTTGGATTGACAGGGTCTATGCTGGAGGCAACTTGGAGCAACTGGGACCATGCAGGGGGAACTGCAATCATATTGGGATCATACTGGGATCATACTGGGATCCCCACAGCCCAAGCACTCCCTAAACCCATTCAGAGTCCACCAAGGACCCCACCCACCCCCTTTTCTGGGGGGACTCCTCTGGGCACTGGTGGTGCTGGGAGCCCCCCTGGCTGTGGGCGAGGAGCTCTCGGGTGAGCAGGGGGTGGGAAAGGGGAGGTCGATGGGAAAAGGGGGGTCAGAGGGGATAAAGGGGTGGTGGGACCCCAGATTGAGTGGGAGGGGAGTGAGACTCCCCAGAAGTGGAGGGATCTGAGGTTTGGGAGATGATGGGAAATGGGTGGGAGAGGTCAGAAGAGTGGGGAAAGGGGAGAGTCGGAGCCCCAAATTGAGCATGAGGGGGCTGGGGAGTGGGCGATGATGTGGAAGGGGTGGGAGAGTGTTGGAACAAGTGGAGTCACTCTGCACCTGCACTGAGTTAATGGGAATCCAAAGGGAGGATCTACAGTTGTTCTAGTTACCAAAGCTTTTACACTTCCTCACAGTAATGATTTAATGGGATTGACTCCCAAAGCAGAAATTAAAATTGTCTTCTTGATTGTCTTTGGTGTTGTTCTTCCGGCTCTCACTAACTCCTGTCTGTGCCAGTGTGCCAATCTGCCAGGGGTGAAGATGCTGCGCTCCAACGCAGAGGGAGCGTCCCTGAAAGGCTGCAACTTTGAGGACCCATCAGGCCTTAAAGCTAATCCGGAAGGTAAGAAGCTTTTGCCTTGTCAATCTGTGCCAACTGAAGCCTGTGTTTGTACATTTCTATGGCCCAGAAAAGGTCCAGCTGTGGTTTGTACAACCCTTAGAAGGGCCCACAAGGGCTGCACTGTCTGTGACCATCTCAACACGAAACCCCCTTGTCCTCCTCCACACAGCTCTGAAGCAGCACCAGTGTGGAGCTGCTGTGTTTCTGACTGTTTTTCCTCACAGAACTCCTTTCTGTGTGTGTTCCAGGTGCCAACCTGAAAAGAAGTGGACATGGAGGGCAGTCACATGACAGGAGTTAACCTCCGAGTTGCAATGCTGAGAAAAGCCAAACTAAAGAACTGT
>NW_020887676.1:0-715 GCF_003945725.1 Corapipo altera
CCCCCCCCCCAGACCGACCCTCCTGGGGGTTCTCCATGGGGAAGCGGTGCAGCTCCTTGGCGTAATAATCCTCGGGGTCGTCGGGGGGTCTCCTCCTCGCCCGCTGCCTCAGCAGCTCCCGGGTGCTGTTGTAGAGCGCCCGAACCTCCTCGGGCAGCGCCGGCTCCGGGGGGGGGTCCGGGGGGGGCTCCGGGAGCCGCAGTTTGCTCAGGATCTGGCCCCGAACGGCCTCGATCCTTTTCCTCCGCGCCGCTTCCAAATCCAGCGTCCGGCACGTGGAGAAGGAGCGGGAGGCGCCCAGGAGGGTCAGGAACAGCGGCAGCGACAGCGGGAGAGGCCTCATCCCGCCGGGAATGCCCTGGGATGGCAGGGGAAGGGCCTGGGAGACAGGGAGAAACGCGGAGGGAACGGGATAAATCCGCTGGGATGGGATAAATCCACTGGGAGAGGGAGGGAGAAACACGCTGGGAACGGGATAAATCCGCTGGGATGGGATAAATCCGCTGGGAGAGGGAGGGACCCTCTGGGATGAGATAAATCCTCTGGGAGAGGGAGGGACCTGCTGGGAACGGGATAAATCCTCTGGGAGAGGGAGGGACACACCGGGAGAGGGAGAGACCCCCTGGGATGGGATAAATCCTCTGGGAGAGGGAGAGACCCCCTGGGATGGGATAAATCCTCTGGGAGAGGGAGGGACCTGCTGGGAACGGGATAA
>NW_020887676.1:815-2088 GCF_003945725.1 Corapipo altera
AGAAACACGCTGGGAACGGGATAAATCCGCTGGGATGGGATAAATCCTCTGGGAGAGGGAGGGACCTGCTGGGAACGGGATAACTCCACTGGGAGAGGGATGGATGCCCTGGGATGGGATAAATCCTCTGGGAGAGGGAGGGACCCTCTGGGATGAGATAAATCCTCTGGGAGAGGGAGGGACCCTCTGGGATGGGATAAATCCTCTGGGAGAGGGAGGGACCCACCGGGAGAGGGAGAGACTCCCTGGGATGGGATAAATCCTCTGGGAGAGGGAGGGACCCCCTGGGATGGGATAAATCCACTGGGAGAGGGAGGGACCCTCTGGAATGGGATAAATCCTCTGGGAGAGGGAGGGACCCTCTGGGATGAGATAAATCCTCTGGGAGAGGGAGGGACCCACCGGGAGAGGGAGAGACCCCCCGGGATGGGATAAATCCTCTGGGAGAGAGGGAGAAACACGCTGGGAGTGGGATGGATGCCCTGGGATGGGATAAATCCTCTGGGAGAGGGAGGGACCCTCTGGGAACGGGATAAATCCTCTGGGAGAGAGGGAGAAACACGTTGGGAACGGGATAAATCCTCTGGGAGAGAGGGAGAAACACAGCGGGACGGGATAAATCCGCTGGGAGAGGAAGGGACCCACCGGGAGAGGGAGAGACCCCCTGGGATGGGATAAATCCTCTGGGAGAGGGAGGGACCTGCTGGGAACGGGATAAATCCTCTGGGAGAGGGAGGGACCCCCTTGGAGTGGGATAAACCCACTGGGATGGGATAAATCCTCTGGGAGAGGGATGGACCCTCTGGGATGAGATAAATCCTCTGGGAGAGGAAGGGACCCACCGGGAGAGGGAGAGACCCCCTGGGATGGGATAAATCCTCTGGGAGAGGGAGGGACCCTCTGGGAACGGGATAAATCCTCTGGGAGAGGGAGGGACACACCGGGAGAGGGAGAGACCCCCTGGGATGGAATAAATCCTCTGGGAGAGGGAGGGACCCCCTTGGAGTGGGATAAACCCACCGGGATGGGATAAATCCTCTGGGAGAGGGAGGGACCTGCTGGGAACGGGATAAATCCGCTGGGAGAGGGAGGGACCGCCTGGGATGGAATAAATCCTCTGGGAGAGGGAGGGACCCCCTTGGAGTGGGATAAACCCACTGGGATGGGATAAATCCTCTGGGAGAGGGAGGGACCCCCTGGGATGGGATAAATCCACTGGGAGAGGGAGGGACCCTCTGGAATGGGATAAATCCTCTGGGAGAGGGAGGGACCC
>NW_020887676.1:2188-3760 GCF_003945725.1 Corapipo altera
AGAAACACGCTGGGAACGGGATAAATCCGCTGGGATGGGATAAATCCGCTGGGAGAGGGAGGGACCCTCTGGGATGAGATAAATCCTCTGGGAGAGGGAGGGACCTGCTGGGAACGGGATAAATCCTCTGGGAGAGGGAGGGACACACCGGGAGAGGGAGAGACCCCCTGGGATGGGATAAATCCTCTGGGAGAGAGGGAGAAACACGCTGGGAGTGGGATGGATGCCCTGGGATGGGATAAATCCTCTGGGAGAGGGAGGGACCCTCTGGGAACGGGATAAATCCTCTGGGAGAGAGGGAGAAACACAGCGGGACGGGATAAATCCGCTGGGAGAGGGAGGGACCCACCGGGAGAGGGAGAGACCCCCTGGGATGGGATAAATCCTCTGGGAGAGGGAGGGACCCTCTGGGATGGGATAAATCCTCTGGGAGAGGAAGGGAGAAACACTCTGGGAAAGGGATAAATCCTCTGGGATGGGATAAATCCGCCGAGAGAGAGGGAGAAACCCACCGGGAGAGGGAGGGACCCCCTGGGAATGGGATAAATCCTCTGGGAGACAGGGAGAAACACAGCGGGAGGGGATAAATCCTCTGGGAGAGAGGGAGAAACACGCTGGGAACGGGATAAATCCTCTGGGAGAGGGAGGGACCCTCTGGGATGAGATAAATCCTCTGGGAGAGGGAGAAACACACTGGGAACGGGATAAATCCTCTGGGAGAGGGAGGGACACACCGGGAGAGGGAGAGACCCCCTGGGATGGAATAAATCCTCTGGGAGAGGGAGAAAGCCCCCGGGAGAGGGAGAGACCTCCTGGAATGGGATAGACCCCCCCCCGGGAGAGGGATGGACCCCCTTGGAGTGGGATAAACCCATCGGGATGGGATAAATCCTCTGGGAGAGGGAGGGACCTGCTGGGAATGGGATAAATCCTCTGGGAGAGGGAGGGACCCGCCGGCATGGGATAAACTCCCCTGGAACTGGGATAAACTCCCTGGGATGGGATAAAACCCCCCTGGAACGGGGATAAACCCACCGGGATGGGATAAACCCCTCCGGAACCGGGATACACTATCTGGGATGGGATAAAACCACCAGGACGGGATAAACCCCCCTGGAACCGGGATAAACTCTCTGGGATGGGATAAACCCCTTCAGAAACTGGGAGAAACTCCCTGGGATGGGATAAACCCCCCCTGGAACCGGGATAAACACACTGGGATGGGATAAAACCACCAGGATGGGATAAACCCCCCTGGAACCGGGATAAACCCACCGGGATGGGATAAACCCCTCTGGAACCGGGATAAACCCCCCTGGAACCGGGATACACTCCCTGGGATGGGATAAACCCCTCCGGAACCGGGATAAACCCACCAGGATGGGATAAACCCCCCTGGAACCGGGATAAACCCCCTGGAACCGGGATACACTCCCTAGGATGGGATAAAACCCTCCTGGAACCGGGATAAACCCCCCTGGAACCGGGATAAACCCACCGGGATGGGATAAACCCACCGGGATGAGATAAACCCCCCTGGAACCGGGATAAACCCACCGGGATGGGATAAAC
>NW_020887677.1:0-3759 GCF_003945725.1 Corapipo altera
CCTGGGTTACCCCCTCTGCCCCCTTTTTCCTGGGGCGGGTCATAACATTTTTGGCGTAGTCGGCAAGGATCCTTTGGATGTGGTGGAGTAATCGGTGTATTCTAAAACTGATACCGAGGGCGAGTCAAATGGTGACTATCCCTTCGCTGTAAAATTATAGTGAGAATTTTTCTTCTCTCGGTGTGACCCGGGCACATCAGACCTGTTGAAAGGTTCTCTGGTACCTGGACCTGTTGAAAGGAGAGAGTCAAACCAGCCCTCAGAGGGTTAAGGGAGAGAAAGACATTAACCTAAGCTGGGTTAATGACTGAGGCAAAGGGGATGACACCCCAGGTTGAGTTATATGGGGATTATTCCCTCCTGATAGTTATCCTTGGTTTAGAACTGTTTTTTGTGGGTGCTGTCTTAGGCGTGTTCCTTAGAGCAGTGCAAAAGCAAAAATCAGCTATTCAGAAATCTGTAAGTGAAGTGATAAAATCTTTCCAAGAGTCAATGAGAACTTTGCAGGACCAGCTAGAAAAAGAGGCTATTCAAAAATCTACCGGTGAGGTGATAAGGTCTCTTCAAGAGACAATGAAGGCATTACAGGAGCAATTAGGAAAAGAACGCCTGCAGTTAACTGCTGAGCGTCAGGCACTGGAGAAAGAGAGAGAGATTAACTCATTGCTTCAGTCAGCCCTTGAAGATGAGGAGGAACAAAATGAAAGGCTTAAAAAGATACTGGAAATGAAAAATTGTGAATTGCGAGACATTAATTCAAAATACCCTAAACCGGTAGATGTTAACAAATCCCTGTACCCCTCTGGGGAATTAGAAGAGTTGAAGCAAAGTTACCCGGAGGACGAGGTAATACATATGCGTCCCCTCATTAAAACCGAAACAACTGGCCAGGGGGCAGAGCGGCAAACTACCACACGAATTACCCCGTACACGGGGGAAGCACTGGCCAAAATTCAAGAAAAATACAGTCGTAAGGCCAGTGAATCAGAGACTGAATATGTGTGGAGGGTGTCCCTTACAGGAGGGGATCGGATTTTGTTAAGTGAAGATGAGGCCAGAGGATTTTGGGGCCCAGGGGTCTTCCTGACCACAAATGATAACCGAGCACCGTGGTCCTTGACCCAGAGAGCTGCCTACTGGGCAGGTGGGTTAGACCCTATAGAAAGGGGAGATCCTTACACGATTAAAACACCCACAATTGGCCACATTGTAAAAAGTGTACAAAAAACTGCATGTCTCCAATTAATGCATACAAAATTATTAGACCCACAACGAAATTCCCCAATGGAACTCGAGGCGGATCCACAGAGATTTCCAGTCTTAATTCGAGGTCTGCCTGATGCACTAAAAGTTTATGCTAAACAATTTCAGGAGCGCATAAAAGCAACCCCCAGACCTAGAAGAAGGGGTACTCCATCAGGAATAACCTGGTTGGAGATAGCCCAAGAATTAATAGCTACTGGTCAGCAGCTGGGGCTCTCTGGTAAGAGTGGCCAGAGAATACACTGCAGGAGGGCAGGGAAGGTCCAAAAACCTGCCTCGCCAGGTATTTGTCAACAAAATGTGTCATCTAGTGGGAGAAAGAGATACAGTGTGTGGGTGGAAGGTGTTGTAAAAGGAATTCCTCGAGAAGTGATGGATAAATTACCCACTGCTAATTTAGAATACTTGATAAAGCACTGGGATAAGATCAAAGAGCACAAGGCACCCCCTAAGGGCAGCCCCTCTAAGGAGTCCAACACCGTGATCCCCTCAACCTCTCCAAAAACCGGACTAACCAGTTTGACCAGTTCTGAGTCAAGAAACTGGACTTACTCCTCTCAAGTAAATAAGCCAAAAAATAGCCAGTGGGTTTATGGGACAAAGCTTACCGAAAACAACCAGGGAGATTTGGTAATCACTTTTCCTCTCGGCCCTTTTAAATCTCTAGTTACATTCGTGGTAGACACGGGTGCACAGGTCTCAGCACTCCAAACTGAAGCTGCTACTCAGTGTGGCATTAAACCAGACAAAAAAAAGATATGGTTCACTGATGCTTTTGGCAAATCCCGACCCCAGTACACTGCTCCAGTGAAATGCTGGTTACCTGGAGATGAGACAGCCACAGAAACTATCATGATTGTGGGGCCATTACCAGCTAACATCCTGGGGTTAGATCTGCTAAAGGGGAGGGCCTGGACAGACGCCAGAGGGAGAGAATGGGTGTTTGGTCTCCCATCCCCCTCTGTCCGTCTGTTGAAAACTGCTCCAAGTCTGCCTCCTTCTAAAATAACAAATGTAAACCCCCACCCACTCCCTTTAGGAACACGTGAAAACATTATCCCAGAAACTGCAGAATTGCAGGAGCAAGGGGCAGTAGTCCCTATACACTCACCATGGACAGTATGGCCTCTCCATAGACCTAATGGGCAGTGGCAGCTGCCAGTGAGTTCTGACACTGGCTCACAAACAGCTGCTGTACATAAAAAAGCTGAACTGATTGCCCAGATTGCTGATGTCACCACAGGGGACCAGACTCAGACAAATACTATCACCCACTTGGAAAACCTGAAACTTCAGATTCCCACAGAAAAAGTAACAGCGTGTTTTCCCCCTGACACCTTGGCCACCCTAGAGCAAATAAAGATGCTGAGAAGTAAAAAAGAACTCCAGCATGCCCTGAGTTTATTTGTTTTTTGGAGAAAACATGTTCCAAACTTCTCTATTATTACTGCCCTAGTGACATTATGCCAGATAAGAAAAGGAGTTGGATAAATAGATAGTTCCTTCTTTTTAATAATAGGTCCATAGTGGGCCAGATTTCTTTTTTTTTTCTGCAGGAACCTGCCAGCAGATGAAATCAAACTGCATGAAACATGAGAACATGAAGTAACAAGACTGAAGAGTTATACTGTTGTTGTTGTTTTGCCACATTGGTTGTTTGCATGTGTTTTACCTTAAAAATATTATGATCTTAATAATTTTGCAATATGTAAAAACCTACCACAAATATTGTGTTTGTGTTCCCCTACTCCCAAAATTGCTTGTATTAACAACTTGTTAATAATTGTTAACTTGTTGGTGTGGTTTTTCCTTTTATATGAGCAACTTACAGGTAAAATTATATAAGATGTACTGTTAGTTTGATTTTTGTCAAGTTCATTTTGTCTTTTTAAATATCTCTCTCGATTGAGAAACTCAACCAAATATAACCTGGGAGTTAGTACAAGTATTTATGCATATTTAGAGTCATATAAATATGCATTATATACATTAGCCTTCTACCTTGAAAGACATTTAATTTCCTATTTGGTTAAATTTAACAAACAGAACTAAATTTAAGCCTAAAAGAAAACATAAGAGAGCCTTTTACCAGCTCCCAAGTAACTCAGTGGTTTGTTTTTTGTTGGGTTTTTTTTTCTGATGTATAATTTCAAGTATTTGTGTGTATGTTTGTAACCTCATCAATGTTAAGAAATTTGATTGTAGCTATTGAGATCCTATTACATCCCCTATGACTACTCACGGGGTGGAGAGAGTAACTAATGCAAATTAGCTTACTACGTTATTATAAAATTGTTTTTTTTTTTGAAGGGGGGGAGAATTGCAGTATACTAGGGCTATCCCTTCCTTTCCTTCACTCTTCTGTCTTACGAAAAGCACCGCCCACCAAGAAGATTCACAGTGAACGGCAAAAGAAGAGAAATTATTGAATGCATAAATCACGGGGTGGTGTCAGAGACTGAAATGGTTAATGATTTATGCATTCTAGGAGACTTT
>NW_020887678.1:0-3759 GCF_003945725.1 Corapipo altera
AGGCTGGAGCTCTGGGCCGAGCCCGTGGGCATGAGGTTCAAGAGTGCCTTTGGTGCCTTTAGTGCCTCTGGCCACACTAACCCCCTGCAGCTCCAGGCTGGGGGCAGAGGAGCTGCAAAGGGTCCCCGTGGGAGAGGCCCTGGGGGTGCTGGTGGACAGAGGCTGAAGCTGAGCCAGCGGGTGCCCGGCTGGGCAAGAAGGCCAAGGGCAGGCTGGCCTGGATCAGAAAGAGTGTGGCAGCAGGAGCAGGGCAGTGATGCTTCTGCTGGACTGGGCACTGGTGAGGCCACAGCTGGAGTGCTGTGTCCAGTTCTGGGCCCCTCAATTCAGGGAGAACCTTGAGGGGCTGCAGTGGGTGGAGGGCAGGGCAATGGAGCTGGTCAAGGCTCTGCAGGGCATGTGGTGTGAGGAGCAGCTGAGGGAGCTGGACTTCTCCAAGCTGGAGAAGAGGAGGCTCGGGGCTGACCTTCTCCCTGTCCACAACTTGCTGACAGGAGGCTGGAACCAGGTGGGGGTCAGCCCCTTGTCCGAGGCAACAGGCGATAGGACAAGAGGACACGAGGACCTGCCTGTCAGGGGCTGTTTGTCAGGGCCAGGAGCAGGACTTTTTGGAGAGAAAGAGGGATTAGGGATTGAAATGGGCTGCCCAGGGAGGTGGTGGAGTCCCCGTCCCTGGAGGTGTTTAAGCAAAGACTGGCCATTGTGACGGAACACGATTCAGGATGGAGAAAAGCATGCAGCAGTTGGCAGGACTTTCATATGGACGTTGCTGTTACTGTGTGGTTTCATTGTATTCATGCTGCACGGAGCACAACTGCACATGCCCAGACCTGCTATGAGATTGCTTGCTCTCTGCTTCCCCCACTCCTCCCCCTTTTGCCTGTGCCCTATTCTGATTTGCTCCCCTGTTTGTCTGTCTGATAGCCCACCCTCTGTTCTGCCCCTTTTTCCCTGGCGGGAGGCTTAAGAATCGGGTGCACGCCTGAATAAACAAGTCTGCTTACACCCTTTCTGGTGTCCTGTCCCCCTTTTCGGACCGCGAGAAATTGCGCCCACCGTCGGGCAGAGAAGGTTTTTGCCTTAAGAAAACCTCTCCCACGCCACGAGGGCTCGGACGGCGCAGAGAGAGGCGTTCCGTCCCACTGGTCCCTCCCGGTGAACTCCAGTTTGCGGCATACGACCCTTGCACCGAAAAAGGTGATCACCAGGGAAGCTCCTGATCCCTCACCCATCTCCCACTCTCACAAAATCAACTTTAAAACCAACTGCAGACTAACAGAAGCCTAAGTAATTTTGCAATGGGCCTCTGGTTATCAACCCCTCAAAAATTTGTATACAGCAAGCTAAAAGACTTTATTATCGAACATGGACACCCCTTAGATGAAAAGTCTGCGAAATCGCTTGCAAAATGGCTAGAAAACCGCAGCGAAGTGGTCTCGGACGATTTAAAAATACAGGACTGGGAAAAAATTGGACATCAGATATGGAAACAAAAGGATAGAGGAGACAAAAACGCAGCCGAAGCACTAATTGCTTGGAGATTGATTTTGATGGTGCTGCAACACGAAACAACCAGTTCCAATGAAAATCTCCAAGAATCGGAGCAAAAATCCAAGTCTAAATCCCCTGAGAGCGGCAAGCCCCGAGGGTCCCGGAGCGGCGGGGGGGCGGGGGAGAGGGCAGATGGCAGGAGGGAGAGACAAAGCACAGAAGAAACAAAGCGGTTCTTGCATCATGGCGTCAGCGAGCTAAGGGACCGCGCGGGCGAATCCGGGGAGTGAACGCGGGAGCACACGCGGCGTGGAGAAACGGCATGCAAGGATTTCGCGCCTTTCCCGCCCGCACCGCCTCCCAGCCCGCCCGTGGAAGCTCGGCCGGCACCGCGTCCCCACCGCCCCCTGAGCCTGCCGCCATCAGCGCCAGCCCCCGCGCATGGCACAGCCCCCGGCAGCCCCCCTCCCCACGGCAGCGCTGCTTATCCAGCAGCGCCAGCAACTGGCGCTTTAACCCCTTCAGTACCACCACCCTGCAAATGTATTTGTCCCTGCCCCACCAGAGCCCAGAGAAGCAGATGGACTTACATAAAGGAACAAGTGTCAACAGCTGATGACTTGAATTTGGTTAAAGCATTCCCCGTGTTTTATCATCCCGACAATCACCCTGTCTGGGAACCAATCCCCCTCCCAGTTCTGAAAGATACAAAACAAGCTATTACTGACTACGGGTTAAATTCACTTTATGTAATAAGGGTACTTGGTTCACTTTTTGCTGCTTACACGTTCACTCCAAACGACATAAAAGATTTAATGAGTGCTTTCTTCACTAATATGCAAACAACGCTTTTCCTAGATGAATGGCAAACTCGTATTCACCAGCATGCCCAGCAAACCTCAGCAATCACAGGGACCTCAGTCCTGGAGACCTTTAATAGACTGTTCGGAGTGGGTCCATATATTTCCAATGAGGCCCAAACCAAGATTCCTATGAATGAATTGGACATTTCAAAAAATCTAGCCTTCCAAGCTATTCAAACCATTGCTGAGGCTGCTGAACCTATACCTTCATACACACAAGTACAACAAAAACCAACAGAACCATTCATAGACTTTGCAGAAAGGCTGAAGAAAGCTATTGCAAAACAAGTTAAACACCCAGAAGCTCAGGATGCACTATTTTTAAGGTTGGCTATAGAGCAATCTAATGATGATTGCCAGCAAATACTAAGAACTCTTAGGGATCCTACTCCTATGGACATGATCAAGGCATGTCGTAATGTGGGGTCAAATTCTCATAAAGCAAGACTAATAGCTGAAGCTTTGGCTGGACCACAAACCTGTTTTCACTGTGGTGAGAGAGGACATATAAAAAAGAACTGTCCACAATTAATTACAAAGATGGAGCTTCCAAAGACGCCGTGCAAACGGTGCAGAAAAGGCAGACACTGGACAAAAGCTTGCAGGTCTCTTACTAACATCTATGGAGAACTACTACCTCCAAAAAAGTTACCAGACTTGAGAAGAAAAGTGACCTTTAATTCAATGCCAGATCTTAAACAGTGCACCTGTGAGCTGTCAAGAAACAAGACAGCACCCCCTCAACCGCGTTCCATCCTGTGTAGCCCATCCCTTCAGCAAGTGCCAGGAAACCACAGCAATCCCTGCAGTTCAGCTTAACTCAGATGAACTGATTATGCAAGTTATGCCCTTATCATGTGATTCCAATCCTAAATTCTCTCTTCTAACATGTTCTGTTTATTTTCCAGGATCTCGTAGTCCATAGAGACACCACGGAGCAGTAGCATCTAGGGCTGGAAACAATTTTTAGGGGGGGAGTCACTCAGCAAATGCAACTGTCCAAACTGATTGGGAAGATGCAGATCGGTCCTCCCCCAAGTCCATTCAAACAAACCCTTTCTAACTTGCTTTGAAATTTTGCTTTCTCTGTTTGTATTGTTACTAACTATTTCTTATGTCACAGCGAGTTGTAAGAAGATTATCAAAACAGATATTTTCTAGCCGTGCTTCAAGAGAATAAGAAAGAGTGACATGTGATGGAACACGATTCAGGATGGAGAAAAGCATGCAGCAGTTGGCAGGACTTTCATATGGACGTTGCTGTTACTGTGTGGTTTCATTGTATTCATGCTGCACGGAGCACAACTGCACATGCCCAGACCTGCCATGAGATTGCTTGCTCTCTGCTTCCCCCACTTCTCCCCCTTTTGCCTGTGCCCTATTCTGATTTGCTCCCCTGTTTGTC
>NW_020887679.1:0-3758 GCF_003945725.1 Corapipo altera
CCTGCCTTTTCCATCCCCACATTCCATAAAAATCCCTCTGAATGGATTCTGAGTGTCTTCTATCCCGGAATGGTTTGAGTGGGAAGGGATTTAAATCCCATCCCGTTCCAAACCCAACACCTCCCGCTATCCCAGGCTGCTCCAACCTTTCCTTGGACACTCCCAGGGATCCAGGAGCAGCCACAGCTTCTCTGGGAATTCCAGCCCAGCCCCTCCCCACCCTCCCAGCCAGGAATCCCTTCCCAATCTCCCATCTCTCCCGGTCAGCTAAAAGCCATTCCCTTCGTCCCATATCCACGTCCCAGAGCAGCGGGATCGCCACGGGGAGAACCGGGATATTCGGGAGGAGACGGAGCTCTCCAGGAGCCCTGAACTCATCCCAGAAATTCCCCCACGGAGCCCTGGAATCCTCCTCATCCCGATCCCGCTCCGTTCAGGCAACTTGGAAAGGGGAGCAGGGAGGAAAACACGGACCTCAGCTGAAAAGCATTCCATTAAAATTCATTCCCGGATTGTTCCGGCTGCAATCCTGCCGCACGGAAGCGCATCCAGAGGGGAGGGAACGTTGCAAATCCAGCAGAAAAATCCCACCCACTCCTCCGTTTCCTCCGGGAATCACGGGATGGTTCGGTTGGAAGCGACCTCGGAGCTCATCCCGCTCCAACCCTGGCACGTTCCGCTATCCCAGGTGGAATATTATCCCAAAAGGTCCCCGAATCCATCGGCTCCTCCTCCCCATTCCAACCCCATCCCGAGATAAATAAGGGGATTTTCCAACCGTGTTTTCCCGTTCCCATCCCAAGGAAGGAAACGCATCCCTGCCCTCCCCGAATTATCCCTGATTCCAGCGGGAAAACACCTCAAGGAGATGGAAAACACACGAATCCAGCAGCAGGGAGAAGGGAAATTTGGGAATCTGGGAAAACCTCCCCCCACTCTGCACTCTGCAGGTGGAGGATGGGAATTAGGGATGGAGAAACCTTCCCAGGAGATCCATGGGATTTGAGACCTTGGAAAGCTCCGGCGTCTCCCGCCCAAGTGACTCCGGAAGAGTCTCCCAGGGCTGGGAAAGGAGGAGCCAGAATTCCCAACAGCTGGAGAATCCAGAGGTTGGCTCCTGCTCCTGCAGCCGGAGGAAATGGGGGTGTTTTTTTTTTAGGAAAAACAAATCCCATAAATCCCACAAATCCCAGCGGTTTAAGGCGGAACCAGAGTTTAAGCCAGGTCGGGTTTGACGCTTCCCGGGAATCTCGGCATTCCCAGGTTTTAAGAGATGAGACTTCCAAGCCACGCCGGGTTTTCCGAGCTCTTGGAATGCGGCGGGATCACCCCTCCCCCCCCCCCCCCGCCCAGGCTCGGCACTCCCAAAACACACCCGGACATGGAAAACAGCCTTTCCTTGACGGCAAGACCCGGGACTCCAAAAATCCCTGGAATCCCAAACCCCTGGAATCCCACCCAACCCAGCGCCCGGCAGCTCGTTTCTCCCGGCGGTTTCGATCCCAAACTCCCCAAATATCGGGAAGCGAAGCACCGGGAGCCGGGGTTAAAAAAAGCCCCTTCGGAGCCGAGCTTTAAATATCCCATTTCCATGGTTACCTCCGGGACAGTTTCCATGGATGGCACGGGAAGGAGGAACTGATTTTTCCAAAGCCGCTCAGAAGAGTTTCAGTGGATACTGGGGGGGGGAGGGGGGAGGTTTCCCACCTTTCCTACTGGAAAACACAGTTTTCCCGAGCAGGAAAATCCCGGATTAAGCCTGACCTAAAGCTCAATCCCATATTTGAAGGGTTTATGGGAATCATCCGGGAATTAGATTCGTGCAAAACATAAAAACGGGGGTATTTTTTTTTTTGGGGGGGGGGGGAGGGAATGAAAGGCTCCCAGAAAAGTTGTTTTCTCGCTCGCCCGGATTCCCCCTGGACCCAACGGATTTTTCCAGGGGTTGGGAAAGAAAAGCCAGGGGGGGTGTTCGCAGGGATGATCCCTGCGGGAGCTGCGGCGTCGGCGTTTTCCCGGGAAGAGCAGAAGGATCTGTGGGGTTGCCCGAATTCCGAGCTTTTCGGCTTGGAATTGCTCCGGGGGGAAAAAAACGCTCTGAGCTGGGGATTGGGAAGGGATTCGGAATGTTGGGAGGGTGGGGAGGGACTGGGATGGAATTCCCAGAGAAGCTGTGGCTGCCCCTGGATCCCTGGGAGTGTCCAAGGAAAGGTTGGAGCCGCCTGGGATAGCGGGAGGTGTCCCTGAACATGGAATGGGATGAGCCTTAAAATCCCTTCCCACCCAAACCATTCCTGGATTCCAGGATAAAGGACACTCAGGATCCAGTCAGAGGGATTTTCGTGGAATGTGGGGATGGAAAAGGCAGGAAAGGGGAAGGGAGACCCTGCCCTGAGTGCCGAAATTCCCAGGGAACCCCCTTGTTCCCGTCCCGCCGCCGGGAACGGAGCCGAGCAACGATCCCAGCTGGAAAAGCTGGGATATTGGGATGAAAACATCCGAGTTCCGGGTGGTGGGTTCCACGGAATCCTTGGATGTGACGTGGAAAGACCCGGCTCCTTTTCCCGGAGTTCCCGCTCGCTCAGGGAAAGCTCCACCAGATTGTCGGGACACAGCGGAGCCGGAATGTCGACCACGGAACAATTCCCTGAAATTATAGAGTAGCTTCCCGGGAAGTCGTACAGACAAAGTGTCTTTTAATTAATTCATTCGCTAATTAACGGGATTTCTCCACCTCGGCACTTCCGGGAAGGAAACGCAACCATGGAATGGGTTGGGTGGGAAGGGACCTTAAGGATCATCCCATTCCAACCCTGACACATCCTGCTATCCCAGGGAATCCAACCCGGCCTTGGACACTCCCAGGGATCCAGGGGCAGCCACAGTTTCTCTGGGAATTCCAGCCCAGCCCCTCCCCACCCTCCCAGCCAGGAATCCCTTCCCAATCTCCCACCCAAATCTCCCCTTTCCCACTGGGATCCATTCCCTGGGTCCTGTCATTCCAGACCCTGATCCCAAATCCCTCTCCTGTTCTCCTGGAGCCCCTTCAGGCTCTGGAATGTTCTCCAAGCTCTCCCGGGATCCTTCCCTTCTCCAGCCTGGCCATTCCCAGCTCTCCCAGCCTGGATCCATCCCCTGCCATTGGATCCATCCCCAGCCCAACTCCTCCCTGGGAAGGAGTTCAGGGAACAAGGGGGTTCCCTGGGAATCTCGGGGCTCAGGGTAGGGTCTCCCTTCCCCTTTCCTGCCTTTTCCATCCCCACATTCCACAAAAATCCCTCTAAATGGATCCTGAGTGTCCTTTATCCTGGAATCCTGGAATGGTTTGGGTGGGAAGGGATTTTAAGGATCCCATTCCAACCCTGGCACCTCCCGCTATCCCAGGTGGCTCCAGCCCGGCCTGGGACACTCCCAGGGATCCAGGGGCAGCCACAGCTTCTCTGGGAATTCCAGCCCAGCCTCTCCCCACCCTCCCAGCCAGAAATCCCTTCCCAATCTCCCATCTCTCCCTGCCCCCTGACTTGGATGCAAACCCAGGGATTACTACGTGAAAATGATATTTTTCAGAAACAGGAGGATTCCAAAAGTTCTGGCACGGAGCCAGGAACGACATCATTCATCCGAACCTGCGGATCCAGCATCCCTGAAGCCGGAAATTTCCAGTCCTAATGGTCCTTCCCCTAAAAATGGGAGCTGCAGGGTAGGGTTAGATGGGAGATTGGGAAGGGATTCCTGGCTGGGAGGGTGGGGAGGGGCTG
>NW_020887680.1:0-638 GCF_003945725.1 Corapipo altera
CATACAGCTGCCTTCCATTTTCGGTTTGTCCCTACAATGCGACAGGAGCCATCCGTGAAGAGCGCATATCGCCTTTCATCTGCTGGTAGCTTGTCATATGGTGGGGCCTCCTCAGCCCGTGTCACCTGCTCCTCTTCTTCTTCAGAGGATAGTCCAAAACTCTCACCTTCGGGCCAATTGGTGATAATTTCCAGGATCCCAGGGCGATTAGGATTCCCTATCCGGGTTCGCTGTGTGATCAGAGCGATCCACTTACTCCATGTGGCATCAGTGGCGTGATGTGTAGAAGGAACTCTTGCCTTGAACATCCAACCCAGCACTGGTAGTCGGGGTGCCAGGAGGAGCTGCGCTTCGGTGCCGATCACTTCTGAGGCAGCTCGAACTCCTTCATAAGCAGCCAGGATCTCTTTCTCAGTTGGTGTATAGCTGGCTTCAGATCCTTTGTATCCCCGACTCCAGAATCCCAGTGGTCGTCCTCGGGTCTCCCCAGGCACCTTCTGCCAGAGGCTCCAAGAAAGGCCATTCTTCCCGGCTGCAGTGTAGAGCACGTTCTTCACGTCCTGTCCTGTCCTTACTGGCCCAAGGGCTACCGCATGGGCAATCTCCTGTTTAATTTGTTCAAAGGCTTGTTGTTGTTC
>NW_020887680.1:738-1078 GCF_003945725.1 Corapipo altera
AAGCCTGTGTTTCCTTCTTACTGGTTGGTGGGGACATGGCTGCTATTTTGTTAATCACCTCCATTGGAATTAGGCGGCGTCCATCTTGCCACTTCACTCCTAGGAACTGAATTTCCTGAGCAGGTCCCTTGACCTTACTCCGTTTAATGGCAAAACCAGCTCTTAAGAGAACCTGAATTATCTTCTCTCCTTTCTCGAAGACTTCCCCTGCTGTGTTCCCCCAAACAATGATGTCGTCAATGTACTGTAGATGTTCTGGAGCCTCACCCTTTTCCAGTGCAGTCTGGATCAGTCCATGGCAAATGCTGGGACTGTGTTTCCACCCCTGAGGCAGTCGATT
>NW_020887680.1:1178-3758 GCF_003945725.1 Corapipo altera
CTGTTGCTGTGGCTATCGGTACCAATTGTTCTTCAACCTTCAGCAGTCCCACAGCAGAGGGGTCCTCTGAGAGACCAGGCAAGGTGTTCAACTGTTTAATTTCCTCTGTCTCCACAGTAGCTATGCCAAAAGCCCAACGAAGTCCTTTTGGGTCTTTGAAATACCCACTCCTCAGGTAATCTATGCCAAGGATGCACGGGGCCTCTGGGCCAGTCACGATGGGGTGTCTGTGCCATTCCTTCCCAGTCAGGCTCACTTCAGCTTCCAATACAGTCAGCTGTTGGGATCCCCCTGTTACCCCAGAAATGGAGATGGATTCTGCCCCTACATGTCTTGACGGTATTAAAGTACATTGTGCGCCGGTGTCCACTAAGGCCTTGTATCTTTGTGGCTCTGATGTGCCAGGCCACCGAATCCACACTGTCCAATAGACTCGATTGTCCCTCTCCTCTACCTGGCTAGAGGCAGGGCACCCCTAGTCCTGGTCATGGTACTCATTGTGCTCTTCTTGTAAATATGACCTGGAGGTCCCTTCAAGAGGATCAGACGTATCATCATTCCTGTACCGTCTGGAGTCTTGCCCACGAGAGACTGGAGCAGCATTTACCCTTGAAGAGTTCCTTGTGGCACTTGTCCCTCTTTTCAGTTCACGTACCCGGGCTGCTAAGGAAGAGGTGGGTTTCCCATCCCACTTCCTCATATCTTCTCCATGCTCACGGAGGTAAAACCATAGATTGCCACGTGGAGTGTGCTCTCTCTCCTTAGCTGGGGGACGCTGGCTCCTAATAGCAGAGACTCTTGTTCGTCCTGGTGCGATATGGAAGATCCCTTCCTTAATTTCTTCTCTTAGTTTCTGGTGTCCCTCTTCAATCTTCTCTTCCAGGCTTCGGACATGTTCAGCCAGTTTGGTTTCCACAGAAGAGACGTGGGCTCGTAATGGGGCGGTGACAGTGTCTTCATAAATCCTGAGTTTACTGACCAACGCACCCACCTTGTCCTCTCCCTCCCTCCATTGCAGCGTTGCTAGGTAACGGGAATACATTTCTGGCCCAAGTCGTGCAAACTTCAACCACATCTGGGATGTGCACTGTACACCATCTGGACTTTTAGGGAATCTTTCATCCTCTGAAAAGATTATTTCCAGTACAGCTAATTCCCTTAAGCACCGGATACCTTGTTCCATCGTGTTCCACTGTCCTTGCTGTACGTGGAGGTCCTCCTTACAAAGGTATCTCTCCCTCACGCTGGACAACAATCGCCGCCAGAGGCTGAGAGTTTCCTGCCTCCTTCCAATCCCTTGATCAATGACTACGTCTCGAGACAGGGATCCCAGCTGTCTGGCTTCACTCCCATCTAGAATTGTATCGTTAGCTGCGGCATCCCAGATTCGGAGCAGCCAGGTCAGAATGGACTCATTTGCCTGTCGTGTGAACTCTCTCCGGAGCTCACGTAGCTCACCCAGGGATAGGGACCGAGTGATTATTTCTGGCTCTGTCTCCTCCGGTGGATGTGAAGGTCCTGCCTCTTCATCATCATTTGCTATACGGACTGATTTAGTCTTTGATTTCCTTTTCTGGACAGGGGCGACTGCTATTGGTTTTGGTTGTTCTTCTGGCTCCTCGATGGTTTGTGTGGACACGGTGCCAGTTGATTCATTTCTTTCTCCCTCTGACTCAGCTGTGGTTTGGGTGGACGTGGTGCCTGTGGATTTGCTCCTTCTCTCCTCCCCCTGACAGTGCTGTACCATGTCAAGTAGTGTCCGGTAGGCAGTGGCCAGGGCCCAGCAGGTTGCTGTGAGCTGGCCATCTCTGGAGCTGCCAGAGCATTTCCCCTTCACCAGTCTTATCATGCTAACTGGATCCTGCAGTTGTTCAGGGGTGAATTTCCAGATCATTGGAGGAGAAAACTTCTCCAAATACTGGCCGATGTCCTCCCACTTCCCGTGCCACTCAGCATTATCTGCTCCCAGGGCAGGCGTCCAAACAACCTCCCTAGAAGGCCCTGTTCTGACCCTAAACATGGTGTACACAGTACAGAGCAGACAAAGCAACACTAACAATAACATTATGCTATCCTTAACATCAAAAGGGAACTCAATATTTTCAAAAACTGTTGTAGCAGGTCTGAAGGGGAAGAAGGAGGTGAGAGGCTGGAAACAACCATTCCCCCCTGTTTCCCCAAAGGGCTGGGTGCGATTTTTAATGAGATTCCAGAGGTAACAACCCAAACCAGGACAGGCAAACAGGACTGAATACACATTTACAATGAAACTCATTGCTTCTGATGTTATGATAACATAAATATAGTATACTAATAAAGCAATTTGGATCCCTCTCCCTGGTTTTAAAAAGAGCATCAAAACAGGCAGATAATTCCCCATCTGTGGAAATATGAACATGCTCAAATACAACATCCATGTGAATGCATGAAACAACATGGTGATCAGGGAGTTTCTGTATTCAAACAGACAAATGCTTAAAATGAAATTGTGATTCTGACTTCTCTCTCTCTGCCCCACGATGGGCGCCAAAAATGTGCTGGTTTAAAAGTTAACCAGCAGGGGAAAATGAACTTAACTCA
>NW_020887681.1:0-3757 GCF_003945725.1 Corapipo altera
GGGGGGGGGGGGGTACAAGGGACCCCCCGGGACCTCCCTGTGACCCCTCCCATCCCCCTCCCCCAGATTTCGGGAGCTGAGTCCGGAGCAACAGTGGGACCTCCCAAGACCCCCCAAGGAACAGGTGAGGGGGGGGGAATGCAGGGCACAGGGGGAATTGGGGAGGGTGCAGGGGGGTTAGGGTCACATTTGGGGGGGCACAGAGGGATTGGGGGTCACTCAGAGGGATTTGGGGGGAAACAAAGGGATTTGAGGTCACACAGAGGGATTTGGGGGCACAGAGGGGTTTGGGAAGCACAGAGATTTGGGGGGGGCACAGAGAGGGGTTTGGAGGGGAAAGAAGGGATTTGGGTTCACATTTTGGGGGCACAAAGGAATTTGGGGGGCACAAAGGGATTGGGGGGGTAGCAAAGGGATTTGGGGTCACACAGAGGGATTTGGGAGGGCACAGAGGGATTGGAGGGAGCAGCCCCTCCCCAAATCCCTGGATTCAGAGGATCCATCCCCAGCACAGCAGAAAATGGGACACAAAAGGTCCTTTGGGATTTGGGGGGGGTGTTTCTGGGGTCGAGAGGGTCCCACGTGTGTTTTGGGGTGCTCAGGATCCCCATTTCCCCCCAGGCCCCCCAAACCCCCCCATGGAGCAGGAGGAGCCTGAGGTGGTGGAGCTGCAGGACTCGGACGAGGGGGACGAGGGGGACGTGGTCAGGAGGGTCTTCATCGGTGAGGGGGGACTCCAAAACTGGGAGGGGCTCCAGGCACCCCAGAAGGGGGGTATGGGCAGTTTTGTGGGGTCCAGGCACTTCAGGATGCACTTTTGGGGTGCAGTAGGTACCCAAGGAGGGGGGTACAGTGACTTTTGGGGGGCTCCAGACACTTTTGGGGGTTTCCAGGCACCTGAGGAGGAGGTAGAGCCCCTTTTGGGGTGCAGTGATCATTTGGGACAGGTGGTACAGTCCCTTTTGGTGGCACAGTAAGGGGGTACAGACCCTTTTAGGGCATTTGGGGGGATTACAACTCCTTTTGGGGTCTCCAGACTGCCTGGGAGGGAGTACAGCCCCTTTTGGGGGTCAGTGAGGGCCATTTTAGGACACAGTGCCTATTCCTAGGGGGGTCACAACTCCTTTTGGGGTCTCCAGGCACCCTGGGATGTGGGTACAGACCTTTTGGGGTACAGTGACCATTCCTGGGGGGGGTTACAACCCCTTTTGAGGTGCGGTGACCATTTGGGGGGGGTACAAACCCTTTTGGGGTCTCCAGCCACCCTGGGTTGGGGATACTGCCCCTTTGGGGGGGCAGTGAGGGGGTTACAGCCCCTTCTAGGGCACAGTGCCCATTCCTGGGGTCAGTACCTCTGTTTGTTGGTTCCCCTCCCTCCAGCCGATGACGGGATCGTGAGCGAGGATGAGGAGGAAATTCTGCCGCAGGAGATCATCCAGACCGTGATCCCCCACAGCCCCCTGTGCCCCCCCCGCCCCGCGGGCACCCCCGGGCCCCTCCCAGGGCGGGTCTGAGGAAGGGGGGGGGCGCCGCGGGGGGGGTCGGCAACGCCCCTTTATCTGCAACGAGTGCGGGAAGAGCTTCAGCCACTGGTCGAAGCTGCTGCGGCACCAGCGAACCCACACGGGGGAGCGGCCGAGCACCTGCGGGGAGTGCGGGAAGAGCTTCTCCCAGAACTCCCACCTGGTGCAGCACCGCCGCACCCACACCGGGGAAAAGCCCTACAGGTGTGGCCACTGCGGGAAGAGCTTCTCCTGGAGCTCCAACCTCATCCAGCACCAGCGGATCCACACCGGGGAACGGCCCTACGGCTGCTCCGACTGCGGGAAGAGCTTCACGCAGAGCAAGAACCTCATCAAGCACCAGCGAACCCACGCGGGGGGGGCACGGCCACGGAGAGCCCCCCAGTACCCCGGGAAGCCTCCCAAGGCGAGGGGGGAGTCCTCGGGGGTGGAGGGGGCAGAGGAGGGAGCTGGGGAGCCCCTGATCTGTGTGGAGTGCGGGGAGAGCTTCGCCCGGAGCGCGGCACTGAGGAAGCACCGGAGGGGGCACCTCCCGCTCTTCGGGCCCTGAGGGGACACGGGGACACCGTGGAGGGGACACATGGACAGTGGAACATGGCCTTGCCACTGCAGAGGGCACCAGCTGCTGTTTGGGACATGGGGACACACAGACAGGGGACAGATGGACAGTGGGACACTGCCCCGGCACCGGAGGGGGCACTGAGGGCTCTTTGTACCCCAAGGGGACATGGGGACAATGGCCAGGGGACACACAGACAGGGGGACACCTGGCCCACAGTGGCTCTGCCCTGGCCACAGCTCCGGGCACCTGCCACTCCTTGTGCCCTGAGGGGGCACAGGGACTGTGTGACACCATGCCAGGGGACACACGGGCTGTGCCACAGGCAGGACATGGGGACAGGTCTGGGGACACACGGACAGTGCCACACAATGGGACACGGTGTCCCCAAATTCCTCCGTGTTCCCGTGTCACCTCGGTGCCCCCCAGGACCCCCCAGTGCTCCCAATGTCCCTGTCGGTGCCAGAACCCAAAGCTGTAAATAGAGGGGGAGGGGACACACACACAAGAAGTGGGACCCCCTGGGGGGAGTGGTGACATCGGGACCCCCCTGTGGGGGTGGGGGGGGCAGGGCTGTGAATAAAGTTGTGTTTGGGGGACCTGAGGGTGTTTTTTGGGGGAGGAGGGGGCAAAAATGTCCTACATGGGGGGTGGTAAAACTCGGGGGGGGGTGGCAAAAAGTCCTGGGGAGGGGAGTTTTGGGGGGTTCGGGGGTCGAGGGGGGGGGCAACAGGATTTTGGGGGGGGGGCAAATGGGGGCCCCAAAACCGGGAGGGGGCTGGGGGGTACCCCAAAACACAAGGAGGGGGGGGTCAAGGGGGCCCCAAAACCTGAGAGGGGAGTTGGGGGACCCCAACACTGGGAGGGGAGGTTGGGAGGCCCCAAAGCTAAGGAGGAGGTCAGGAGAGCCGGGGGGTCCCAAAACTGGGGAGGGGGAGTCAGGAGAACCCAATGACTAGGATGGGGGTCGGGGGGGGGCCACAAGAGCAGGAAGGGGGTTCCTAAACCCAGGAAGGGGGTACCCCAAATTGTGTGGGTGTAGGTGTGGCAGAGCCCCCCCCCCCCCCAGTAAACCTCCCCTGTACCTCAAGACCCCCCCAAAGCCCCCCAGCCCCACTCAAAAACCCCCCCAGGACCCCCCACTCCGTCTCTCCTTTATTGGGGGTTGGCAGCAAAAGCTGCTACAAAACGGGAGGGGGGATCTGGGGGGGCTGAGGGGGCCAGGATTTGGGGGGGGGGGCCACCCCCTCGAGGATGAGGAGGATGAAGGGGGGGTCACACCTTGGCCCCGCCCGGGGCCGCCGTGAGCTGCTGCAGCTTCTGCGTCATCATCTCCAGAACGGCTGCGGGAGACAGGAGGGTCAGGGGGGACCCCCAAACTGGGGGGACCCCAAAACCACAGCGAGGACACTGGGGACAGGGGGACCCCAAAACTGGGGGGTGGACATGAGGGGTCAGGGGACCCCAAACCCCACGGGGACCCCAAAACCAAGGGGGTTGGGGGGGCGTTGAGGTTCCAAGCCCTGGGGGAGTCAGGGGTCCGTGGGGGGGTCCCCCAAAGCCGGGGGTCCTGGGGGGGGGGGTGCCAACCCTGTTTCATGGCGTGTTTCTCCTGCAGGGCTGGTTGGATTTTCTCCATTTGCCGCGTCAGGAACTCGATTTTCCGCTGGAAAAA
>NW_020887682.1:0-3756 GCF_003945725.1 Corapipo altera
CTCCTGGAAGCTCTTTTTCCAGATGTCCTGTTTGTACTTTGCAAAGACCAAAGCTGTTTTCCTTTTGACTTTCCCTTGTGGAAATAAAACCAACCAGCTGTGGTCAGGCTGGATGCTCAAGGGATAGGTGTTTTCCAGGAGTTTGGTGCTGCTGTAGCCCCCCTACTGGTTTCCTCTAGGAAGGAAAGCTGGTGGGGAAATCTGCTTTCTCAGCCTTCTGTGGCCTGAGGCAGTGACGACCTTGGTGAAGGGCTCCTAGTCCCAGCTCCACAGTGCTGGTGGAGGCACTTTCCCAGCCCTTTGGCCCCTCTGCTATAGGATGGGTCCTCTCTGCAAGCAGAGAAACTGCTCTCTGCTCCTTGCTGCCTTCTCTGCATTCCCAGCCTTGGGCTGGAAGTGCTGGAGGATGCCCAGAAAGTCCCAATTCACACCACAGAAAGAGCTAGTTAGCACCTGAGCTGATGCTGAACATCTTGTTACCTTCCCCTTCCTTCTCCTTTTCTGAGACACCCCCTTTCTGAGCTCACTTCACCTGCACCCACCCAGGGGCTGCATCCTGACGAGGAATTGCTCGTGTGGGTGTCCCTCTCTCCCACTGCAGGTCCGTGATCATAGTTACGTTATTTTCCAGGTTCATACCTTCCCCACCTACCTCCAAACGCCAACCACAAATGTTCACGTTCGGCTGTGATGAGTGTGGGTGGTATTCAAGGAGGTACTTCAGGCCTGGCAGTGTGCAGAAGCCAGCCGAAGCCCCGGAAGCAGCGCAGAAGTCTTCCCAACAGTCAGCACACTGCCAGGAAACAGAAGAGGGTTCTTCCCAAAAGACATCAAAGAACTGCGTGGAAACAGAAGAGGATTCTTCTGAAGAGTCATCAGATTCAGAGGACTCCTTGGAAACAGAGCAAGAATCTTCCCTACAGTCATCAGAGTCAGAGAACTGCGTGGAAACAGACCAGGATTCTTCTGAAGAGTCATCAGATTCAGAGGACTCCCTGGACACAGAGGACGATTCTCCTGAACAGTCATCACCAGAGAAGTCCCCGGAAACAAAGCAGGACTCTTCCCAGAAGTCATCTCATTCAGAAGACTCCCCGGAAGCAAAGGTGGGTTTTCTTGTGCACCTGCCACTTGTGTTGCCTCCCCCAGCTTGCCACCAAAAAGCCGTGCTCGTGCCGACCTCCCCTTTTGCTGCCCTGCTGTTCTGTGCCCTGAGAGTGGGCTGGGCAGCAGGGCCAGTGGCTGGACATGGGGCGTCTGGGGAGGGAGAAATAGGATACTTTTCCTTGGAGAAACCCACTCAGATCCTACAGACCTATGCTGAGTTTGGGATTTTTTTGGTTTATTTTCCTTACAATGTAAAATGAGGCTTTTCTGCATCATGATGAGAAGGCTTCCAGTTTCCCTCCTGTAGCAAGCCGTGCCAAATCCTGATCTCCATGTATGTCCTTCCCAACCCAGCTAGACCACCCGTTTTCGGGTCTGTGCCTTCACCCACGAGCCGGCATTGCAGTGACAGCCCCAGAGCTGGCTTTTATAGAGTGAGACTTGGCAAGGTGGCTGTGTCCTGGAATGGAAAGTGGCTTGTCTTCCAGGTGCCACCATCCACTGCTGCAGGGCCTCAGAGCTCAGCAGAGACGGAGGATTCTGGGCAGTCAGAGGAGGCAAAGCCCCCTGGCTTCAGAGCGGAGGAGGTGAGTGGGAATCTCTCTCACTTGCACGTTTTCAGCGTGGCAAGCAGGTCTGTTGCCCCCAGAGCTACAGAACTTCCTGTGTGGCACCCATGGAGGGCACTGCTCCCCTGGTACCTCATCAGGTGCTCAGCAGGATATTTTTCAGGAGCTTTTGGTGAGCAGCCTGTAAGTCAGAGAGAGAGGGAAAAGCCTCAGGAGTCAGGTGAGCTGGGCTGGAGTCCTTCCCTCAGCTCCAAGAGCTCTCACCTCCAAGTCTCCTGCTTTTCTGAAGGCAGTAAAAACTGGTTTTAAAGGCAAGTTCTGCAGCAGAGAGAATGTCTTGCTGCCAGGAGACATCCCAGTTTACTTTAATGTCTGGTATTAATTAATGCATTGAGCAGTGAGTATGGCAGAAGATTTTCACCATGCTCCCTCCACTGGTCAGTGGCATGGAGGCAGGATGAGATTAGGATGCTTCTGGCTGGTGTTTGAGGAGTAGGCCCCTCCAGCTACGGTTGTACTTTGCTCCAAGCCACGGCTGCTCTTCTGCACCCATTTCCACACTCAATGACTCGATCCCCCCTCCCCTCCTGCAGGTTTTCGATGTCCAGCCGGTGTCCGGTGTGCTGCAGCCGGGCAACAGCCAGCAGGTGGCCTTCACCTTCTTTGGCCATGCCAACATCATGGCCCATGTCACAGCCCTGTGCCGGGTGGAGGGAGGCCCCACCTACGAGGTGGAGCTGAGGGGGGAGACTTCGGTCCTCACCTACCACCTGAGCGTCAAGGAGATCGACTTTGGGCTGCAGGTACCACCCCCTTCTCCTGGCAGAGCTGCTGCCTTGGGACCATCACCAGCAGGTTGCTGCCCAGCCCGGCCCAGGGCTCTCTCCCCTTCCCAGCTCCTTCCTTGGCTCTGGGGCTTGGAAGTACAACCTTGGAGGGGTATGTCTGGCATCCAGACTGCTTTGCAATGGCCGTCTCCACCCCCCTCCAGAATGCTGGGAATTCCTTCTCTTCAGGGTGCCTAATGCTGCCTCCTGGAGCAAGCAGGATCCCAGTGGGGAGGTCCAGAGGGACGTGTCCCTGAGACATCCCTCTGCTGATCCACTCCTAAAGCCTGAGCTCCAACGAGATGCTCCTGCTTAATGCTGTTGCTTAATCCACAAAATAACCCGGCTGGGCTTCCAGTCACTGCAGTTGGAGAGAATGTCCCAGAATAATCCCCCCTTTACTACTTTTCAGTTTAAAGTCCACAGATCTTTCCAGCTGCTGTCTCTGTCTTGGTGCCCCATCTGTCTCCCTTTTTGCTGGTATGTTGCTTGCCAATACTTGCATGCAGGTGCCTTTTCTTCTGGAATGCCTCGATGTTGCCTCCTTTGTTTCTCCTGGCTGTTGGTGACCCCTCAGAGTGCAGAGGGCCCATGTCCCCTGGTTCATTAACTGCTGGCCCTCCCATGGTTGTTCCTGCCCCTCTGCGTGCTGCCAGAACTCTCTATTCCTGTGCAGGTCCCTGTGCCTGGGGGTTCCCCACATTCTCAAGTGCCTGTAGCTCATCCCCAGTCCCTCCTCCTGCGGTGTGTCTGCTTTCAACCCCATGAAAGAGGAAGGAGATTCCCAGCAGCAGGCCTGCGTCTGTAACTTCCCACTCCTCTGTCCTCTCTTCAGCTCTTTAATGAAGTCCTTAAAGCAGAGGTCACCCTGCAGAACAACGGGAAGGTTGGATTCACCTACGTGGTACAGAGCCCCAGCTCTGGCACTGCAAAGAACCCTCTGCCTGGTGTGCTTGCGGTCCTGCCCAACACAGTGAGTGGCACAATTGACTGACACCAGCCCTGTATCAGGTGGCCAAGGAGAGGGTTAAAGAGAAAAAGGGGGGGAAAACAAAACCAAACCCAGCCATGAGAGACAGGGCTGTAAGCAGTTGCTGCTGGGGGCAGAGAAGGTCAAGCAAGTGCCATCCTGACAGACTCCCTGTGGCCTTGGCTGCCGAGTGGCTCTGCCATCCCAGGGCAGCCACCGGCGGGAGGCACAAGCATGTTGGTCACTCCTTGGCCCCCGACTGCTGAGCTCTGTGGCTGTGCTG
>NW_020887683.1:0-3752 GCF_003945725.1 Corapipo altera
TCCTGGTGCTGCTGGGAGCCCCCCCGGCTGCGGGCGAGGAGCTGTCGAGTGAGCGGGGGGGGGCGGGCAGGGGGGTGGGGTGGGAAAGGGGGGGAAAGAGGGGAGAAAAGAGGGGGCGGGAGCCCCAAAAGTGAGTGCGGTGCGGGGGTTGGAAGGCTCGCACTGAATGGGAGGGGTGGGAGCCCCAAAGTGAGTGCGGGGGGTCTGGGGATTGTGGGGAGGGGGGGAAAGGGGTGGGAGAGGGGGCAAGAGGGTGTGGGAGAGCAGGCAGAGGGGTGCCATGGGGGTCTCTGGGTTTCCCTGAGCCCTGGAGCGGTTCCCTGGGACTCTGGGGCTCGGATCCGCATTGCGGGGGTCCCCAACCCCCCTGTCCATCCCCGGGGGGCTGATGGGGGGGTTCCCCCCCAGCCAAGAGCCGGTGCTGGGGCGGCCGTGGAGCAGAGGGGGGTGGGAAAGGGGGGTCCGGGGTGGCCCCCTGAGCTCTCAACCTGCTGTGGGGGGCTGGGGGGTGATGAGGGAGGGACGGGGCACCCCCTGACCCGTGTCCTGCACACACAGGGGTGTTCCAGAAGATAGCAAAGGACGAGTGTCACTTCATCAATGGCACCGAGCGAATCAGGTACGTGGAGAGGCTCATCTACAACCGGCAGCAGTACGTGCACTTCGACAGCGATGTGGGGGTCTTTGTGGGGGACACCCCGTTTGGGGAGATCCAGGCCAGGCATTGGAACAGCGACCCAGAAATGCTGGAGTACTTTCGGGCAGCAGTGGACACGCACTGCCGGCACAACTACAGGATCGTCACCCCGTTCACCGTGGAGAGGAGAGGTGAGCGTGGGGCAGAGCGGGTCCCCTCTGGCCCTGCCCCGGGAATGACCCTGGAGCCCCTCAAATCCTCCCTGGGAATCACCCCAGATCCCTCAGACCTCCCTTTGCCAATCCCCCTGGCCTTTTGCCCCCTCCCATTTCTTCCCAGTCCATCCCAGTCTCTCTCAGTTCCCCCAGGCGGTCCCAACCCCTCCCAGTCCCTCCAATGCCCCCTGGTCTCTCCCAGTCCACTCCAGTTTTTCTTACTCCATCCCAGTCCATCCCAGTCTCTCCCAGTGCCCCCCGCGTCTCCACCCCGCTGGGGCCACCGAGCTCACGCCCCTCAGCCAATCCCAGCGCGTCTCTCTGATGACGCTCCAGTTGCCAGGCAGACCCAAACCAAAGAGTTCCCTCACCACCACTCAGCCTCCCAGTCCGGATCGCTTCCTTCCCAGTCCACACCAGTCATTCCCAGTCCCTCTCACTCCACTCCCAGACCCTCTCAGTCCATTCCCAGTCGTTCTCACTTCACTCCCACATCTCCCAACTCTCTCCCCAGTGCCCCCCCAGCCCCTCCCCTTCTCCCCCAGTCTATTCCCAGTCTCTCCCACTGCCATCCCAGTCCCTCCCAGTGCCATCCCAATCCCTACCAATGTCCTCCAAGCCCTCTGCTCTCACTCCCACTGCCCCCCATCACATCTCAGTGTCTCCCCCGTCCCTCCCAGTGCCCCCCAGCGTGTTCATCTCGCTGGTGCCGTCGAGCTCCCAACCCGGCCCCGGCCGCCTGCTCTGCTCCGGGATGGATTTCTACCCTGCGCCGGTGCAGGTGAGGTGGTTCCAGGATGGGCAGGAGCTGCCGGAGCACGTGGTGGCCACCGACGTGGTCCCCACCGGGGACTGGAGCTACCAGGTGCTGGTGCTGCTGGAAATCCCCCCCCAGCACGGGGTCACCTACAGCTGCCAGGTGGAGCACGTCAGCCTGGAGCACCCCCTCAGCCGGCACTGGGGTACGGCCCGGCCCCCCCAGCACCGGGGGCACACTGGCGGGGGGCCGGGGGGGAAAGGGGGCAACTGGGGGCAACTGGGAGGGAGTTTGGTGGGTCCTGGAGGTGAGGTGAGAGAGGTTGGAGGGTCCTAATGGGGCTGGGAGGGGCTTGGTGGGATCCCTGCAGGGGCTGGGAAGGGACTGGCAGGAGGTTTGAGGGGGTGCTGGGTGGCCTGGGAGAGTCTCTGGGAGGTTTTGGGGGTGCTGACCCCCCCGGCTCCCCCCAGAGATGCCACCGGACACCGTCCGCAGCAAGATCTTGGTGGGGGTCGGGGGCTTCGTCTTGGGCTTGGTCTTCCTGGTGCTGGGGCTCGGCTTCTACCTGCGGGAGAAGGTAAAGGGGGGTTCCCAAATGGGGGTCGTGTCCCCACCTTGCTCTCCCACAGCCTCTGTGGCCCCCCCTGTCCCCCCACCCCGCTCTCACCCCCTTTTCTCTCCCCACAGAGCTCCTGAGCCGCCGGCGGCCGCAGCCCCTCCCCGTGGCCTCGGGACCACCCTGGATCCCCCAAACCCTGCGCTCATTTGGGGGGGTCGCCTGTCCCTCCCTTCCCTGCATTTCTTCCCACACTAACCAGCTGTTCCCAGTGTTCCCAGTAAAGCTTCTCAGTGCTCTGCAGTCCTGGTGGTTGGAGGGCAGTGATGGGGGGGCTCCAAAAATCCGGGGAACAGGAGGGTTTGGGTACTCTCAGACCCTCTAATTTCTGGGAAAAACAGGGTTTGGACAAAGGTCAGGCTTCCAAGACAAACGAACAGGGGTGTTGGGGCACTCCCAGCTCCCAAAATATTAGAAAAGAGGGGCTTGGACGCTCCCAGACCCACAAAATCCTGGGAACAGGAGGGTTTGGGCACATCCAGAGCACAAAAATCCTTGGAATGGGGGGATTTTGGCACATGCAGAGCCCAAAATAATGGAAAACAGGGGATTGGACACTCCCAGACCCACAATATCCTGGGAACAGGGGGGTTTGGGCACTTCCAGCTCCTCAAATCTTGAAAAGGGGAAGTTTGGGCACCATCAGTTTCTTGAAAAACCAGGAACAGGGAAGTTGGGAACATTCAGATGTCAAAAATCTTGGGAACATGGTGGTATGGGCTCTCCTAGACCCTAAAAATCCCAGGGACAAAGGGGTTTGGGCACTCCCAGAGCCCAAAATATCGGAAAAGAGGGGCTTGGACACTCCCAGACTACAGAAATCCCGGGAACATGGGGCTTTGGGACACACCCAGACCCTCAAAATCCTGAGCACAGGGGGATTTGGGCAGTGTCATCCTCCCAATAACCCAGGAAAAGGGAGTTTGGGGTCTCCCAGCCCCAAGAAATCCTGCAAAGAGAGGTTGAGGTACTCCCAGACCCCAAAAATTTTGAGGAGGGAGGGGTTGGGGGGTCCTGGAAAGGCACTGGGAGGGCACTGGGAGAGACTGGGAGAAACTGGAAGGTGCTGGAGGGACTGATGGTACTGGTCCCTGTCCCTGGTGGCACTGGTGGCAGTGGTGGCACTGGTCCCTGCCACTGGTGTCACTGGTGTCACTGGTCCCTGTCACTGGTGTCACTGGTGTCACTGGTCTCACTGGTCCCTGTTACTGTTCCCTGTCACTGGTGTCACTGGTCTCACTGGTGTCACTGGTCACAACTCCGGGGGTCTCTGGACAGTCCCTGGGGGTCCCCGGGGGTGCTCAAACGGGGCCGTGCGACTCCCAAAATCCAAGGCGAACGAAGATCCCTCTGGGACCAAAAGTGCCAGGACAGAAATCTCCTCCTGCCCACGGAGCCCGAGTCCCCCTTCCCCCCCAGCCCCTTTTCTCTCCCCCCTTTTCTCTCCCCCCGCCCCCCCCAGCCCCTCCCCGTGGCCTCGGGCCCAGCCGGGGCCCCCCCGATCCCAACGGCCCTCAGCCAATCCCA
>NW_020887684.1:0-3751 GCF_003945725.1 Corapipo altera
GGCCATTGGGCAGAAGTTGTTTGCAGAGAGAGGGATCAGCCCTTGGAATGGGCTGCCCAGGGAGGGGGTGGAGTGCCCATCCCTGGAGGTGTTTGAGCAGAGCCTGGATGTGGCATCAGTGCCATGGGCTGGGTGACAAGGTGGGTTTGGGTCACAGGTTGGTCTCCATGATCTCAGAGGTCTTTTCCAGTCTGGTTGATTCTGGGATTCAGCAGCACAGCCTGGCACACCCACCTGCCCTGTTTAAACTCACCTGGCAGGTGTCTTCCAAAAAGACCTGCCGGGTTCACTGTGGGAGCAGCACCCAATTGGTTAACTCAGCTAAGAAATACATCCACCCTACTTAAGCAAAGCAGAGCAGCAAGGGGGCCCCGTGGTGTTGACAACTCTAACAGCAAATTAAGAAGCTAAAATAAAATGCACCATCAAGCAAGCAGCTGGAGTGCGGCCAGAAATCTGAAATAGATGTAAAGAAAACTGGATTGAGAAATCAGCTCCAAGCAGGCTCATTGAGCTCAATTACTAGAAATTAGAAAAGGAAATGGAAAAATTTATATTGTAAGGACAGAATGCATTATGTGGCATCAATGATGGCTGCTCTGTTTATTGTCTCTCCCCTAATCATGTTTTTATAGCGTGGGATTTGCAATCCCAGATCGGGATGCTATTGATCCAGGAGGACAGCCTGCCACTTCCAGGCAGGAATTCACAGCTTACATTTGCAACATCCAACTAGAAGTGCAATTCAGTGGCTGGGGTCTGTGCTGTGACCCCGCTGACACCGCCATGTGCTCACACCTCACAGCTCACAAGGCTGAGGGAGCCAGGCAGTTTTTCAGGAGTTCCAGTCAGGTTTCTTCCTGCACATTTTGAGTTTGGAAACTCTGCTCTGCAGCAAAGAACACTACGAGAGAGGAGTGATTTATTTAAAAAGCAAAGAATACCAAACAACTCATGTGCAGCCATGCAAGTCACAGATCACAGAATATTCTGAGCTGGGAGGGACCCACAAGAATCATCAAGTCCAACTCTTCAGTGAATGGCTCAAAGAAAACAATGGCAAAAACCAGAAAGTTTAAGCCACTGTGGTCATAAGAGCAGAGAGAAGCTGAGTATCAGTGTCCACACTGAAGAGGTCTGGGGTCACATTTTCCAGAGGCATTCAGACCTGCCAGCACAGCTCACAGCAGCAGCATCTCCCTGCCCATGGGGCCAGCTCAGGGCTTTCCTTTCTCAGGACCTCTCTGCCCATCTCCTCCCTCCTCCTCTGAACCTCTGGACAGAGCAAAATCTCTTACTCTTTCAGCAGGAGTGACCTGCAATGATGATTTCCCCTCTCGAGCTCCAGAGGAGGGGAAGGGGGGAGGCACAGGCTTGTTTTTCCACCCCTACCTTCCACTTGTAAGCAGACCAAGTTACAGCACCCAGCAAGACAAAACTACAGAAAATTACTTTAAAGTCACAGGAATAGGTACAAAATATAAGCTCAGGGTGCTGGGCATCACCTGAGAGTATTTTAGAGAAGGAACCCTCTTTGGCTGCAGTCAGTGAACCCAGAATGGTCACAGAGCCACAGACTGCTTGGGGCTGGAAGGGACCTTGAAGATCATCTCATTCCACCCCCTGCCGTGGGCAGGGACACCTCCCACTAGCCCAGGTAGCTCCAAGCCCCATCCAACGTGGCCTTGGACACTTCCAGGGATGGGGCAGCCACAGCTTCTCTGGGAATTCCATCCCAGCCCCTCCCCACCTTCACAGGGAAGAATTTCTTCCTAATATCTGATCTAAACCCACTCTCAGTTTGAAGCCATTCCCCTGTCATGCCACTAATCAGAGGAATAAACCATGTTCTCTTGTAGAAAGTTGCTGGCAGCACTTTGGGTTTGGTTTATGAGAGGCAGAAATGTGGACAAAGGAAAGAAAAGCCCCTTCTGCCCACACACCACCAGACTCACTCGTGCAGCTGAGCAGAGACTGGAGCAGCCAAAGCTTGTTCAGTCTTCTTTTGTGATACAGGGACCTGTCTCTCCAGATGTGTCAGAGAGGTTGGGAATATCCCTGAAGTCTCTGTGTTTCCAGCCCAAGGCAGCACTGCCAAGTGCCACTGCCACTGCCCCATCCCACACGCTGTGCCCTCACCTGCCACAGACCTCCCAGGAAGGTCTCTGCTTTATTCCCAAAGTTCATCCCACTGGACGTTCCAAAGCTGCATCTCCTGTCTGGGGAGCCAGGAACTGAAAAAGGTTGGAAGCAGCTGCCTTGACCTGGTAAGGGCCAGGGGTCCAGGTAAAACCACTTGGTATGGTTCAAACTCTTGCAAATTTGGGAGAATTTGTCCTCAATTCCTCAAATCTTCTGCCCAAAATACCCCTTGACAGGGCCTTGGCTTTGTAACTGCTCGGTCTCAGTTTCCCTTCATCCCTCCTGCTGCAGCTCCACCTCCATCCCTTGCATCCTTATTCTTATTATCCTTATCCTCCCATACTTATTTCTTGTGCTCAGAGGTGGTTGGGAAGTAAATTCATCCACTCAAGAGAAAGTGTTCCCCCCGAAATGGAGCAGGAGCAGGGAGGGTCTCCAGAAGGAGGGAAGCTCAGACTTGCAATCCCCCTCCCATATCACAGGGCATGACAGAGCTCAAAACCAGGTAAACCAGGGACCACCTGCTGCCCCCTGAGCAGGACACCAGCCTTGTCCTCACTTTTTCTCACTAGAACTTCCACTCAGCTTTCCCCTGGTGGGAATGGAGATGGATTGGGAGCTGGAGGAACCGTTCTCTCTCCAGCTCACTGTTTAAGTGCACTTAATTCCTTCAGAATGTTTTCAGTTATTAGATTTCAGGAAAGGGAAAAAAAACCCCACGTGCAGTTACAAAAGCAAAAGTAAAGAGATGATCTCTGGGTTTGCTTTAAAGGGCTGATGGGTATGTGCATCATGTTTAATTCTTCAAAACAAAGGGTCATGTTCTTCCACCAAAAATCCTCTCTTTCTCCAAACTGCACTTGCAGGCCCCCAGTGTGCTCAGCAGCTCTCTAAAAAGCCAGCAAAATAACTCAGTCCTCCGAGGATGCTCCACCTCACATTTGGCATTTAAAGTGAGTTCTCTGGTATTGACATTCCCTGCATTCCCTATCCCTAAGGAAGGGCAAGGCCAAAAATACCACCTGGATGGTTCCATGCCGTGCGGGCCCACACGCAGCACAGCCAGCACGTCCCCACAGCTCAGGGGCTGCCACAGCGTGTGCCCAGCGTGTGCCCAGCCCAGAGCTGCTGGTGCCAGTCCAGCCCAGCCCAGCAGGGACCACAACCACCATCTGACACTGCTTGGGGCCCGGCAGGGAGCAGTGGGATGGATCCAGGTCGTGGTGGGCAGGTGTCCATGTGTCTCAGACCCACTGCCTGCCAGGAGAAGGCTGGGTGGGAGCCAGGCACGAGCAGGATGGGGTCCTCTGAGGTCTCTGCTGGCAGGGAGGCTCACGGGCACCTGCCCCGTGCTCCAAGTCTGGCACCTTGTGCTGAGCAAGGCGCAGCTTTGGGGGACACGGTGCCATCCACCCCTGGAGTGCTGTGCCCAGCTCTGGCCCCTCAGCTCAGGAAGGACATGGAGGGGCTGGTACAGGTCCAGAGAAGGGCAACGAGGCTGGGGAAGGGTGTGGAGCACAAGTGCTGTGAGGAGAGGCTGAGGGAGCTGCTCAGGGGGGCTCAGCCTGGACAGGAGGAGGCTCAGGGGAGACCTTCTCACTCTCTGCAA
>NW_020887685.1:0-3750 GCF_003945725.1 Corapipo altera
TGCAGGTCCCTCGAGGCTACCGTCCTGCCCCGTGCCTTCTTCACAGAGTTCTGCCCCCGAACTATCCTCCCATCCGTCCCTCCCTCTGCTCCATAAAGCATTCCCTCGGAACACTCCTCGCTCTTTTCTTTGTCGAACCGTTCCTGTTTCCTTGATTTACTCTCTGTCCTTCAGAGAACTCCTGCAGCTCGTCCTTCCCCTTTCCTACTTTTCTTCCTCTCTTTGCTTAGTCCCGCAGTATTCCATTCTTCAGTGACTCCAACCAATCCACCTCTCTTTCCCGCACTCATCTCTCCAGCAAATACTAATGGGCACTTCCACTGCTGCACACCTTGACATCCTCTTCAAATTCTTCTCCGGATGGTTCTGACTTCTTCTGTGCCCTTTGTTCTGGGAAACAACATCCAGTGCCAAAAGCACTTCTGACAGCTTTTCCTCTTTTTCTCCCTGCCGCTGTGTGCAGGCAGAACCCAGGGCAGTGAAATCACCATCAAGTGCTCACAGGCCAACAGACGGATGGGGGATTTTATCCCTTTCTACAGGCAGCTCCCGGGTCACAGCCCCGAACTCCTGGCACGCGCTGCTAAAGGGTTCAGAGAGCTGCGGGCGAAAGCCGGGCGGCTGCCGGTGACGGGAGATCGTCTTTCCACCGTCCTCTGGCTCTCCCGGCCCCGTCATAGGGACGCGGCTCTGCGCAAGTTTAGGCATCCTGCAGTCAGCTGCAATGTTTGTCCCAAACTTCTCCTGAGCCATCGTTTCCTTGCACCTTCCTTGTACCTTCCTTGCACCTTCCTTGCTTCTCTGACGCATGAAGACCTTTCTCTTTGGATAGGAAGAAGGCGGCTGTCAGTGTCGGGAGATCGTCTTTCCACCGTTCTCTGGCTCTCCCGGTCCCGTCATGGGGACGCGGCGCTCTAGAGAGGATGTGGCCAAGGCCAAAATTAAGGACGAGATAGCCGAAGTTCATGCTGAGACCAACCTGACTGTCTGCTGAGAGAGTTAGAAATCACCTCCCTTTCCAGAGAAGAGAGCTGCCAGAAACGACTCTTTTGGGGAACAAAGGAAGCAGGAGGGCAGAGAAATGACCTGTTCTTTCTGTACCTGAACTGCTCTCTTTGGGTTTCTCCCTCCCCAAGCAGCAACCCCTGTGGCTCCCTCAGCCGATGGCATTCTGAGTTTTGCCTGGCTCTGGGGCCTCACTCATGGGTAGGGACTGTTCCCTGTCAGTTCACATTGCAGTCCTCTCCCCCCGAGTTGCAATCGCCTGCTCTGCTGCACACTCTGCTGGGCTTTTGTGAGCTCCGGGGTTTTTTCCCTGCTGCACCTTTCCACATCTTCCCGTGCTGTCCTCAGCTCTCTGGGCTGCTTGCATGTTCCTCGGAGAGCACGTGTCTCCTCCGCCTCCGTGGTTTCTCCATTGTCCTTCTTCATCTGCCCGAGAAGAATGTCTCTCTCCTAGTTCCCCAGGAGATGAACCCTGCTTGGCAGCAGCCCAGTGTCTCTGGCTGCGCCTTTCTCTGCTGGCAAAATGCACAGTGGGAGAGAGGAACCTGGCTCCAACAGGGCTGTTGGATATCCCAGTCCCAGCTGTGGCAAGGACGGCATAAACCCTAGGGAATGTGCTGAGGGATGAGCAGGGAACAGGAGGAACACTCAGTAGGTGACCGTAACGCACACGAAGGGAGCACACGGGGCAACCACCGGAGTGTTTCCTGCCAGTGGTGGGGCTGGGAGAGCCCTGGTCCACCCATTGGAAAGGGAAGCTGAAGGTCTGAGGTCTTGGCACATGGAGACCCTTACTCCCAGCCCCTTCTCTAGATCAACTCCACAGCGATCCCTGGCACCCATCACACAACAGGAAACATACTGTTCATTTTGGTTAAGTCTAAAATGGCGTTTCCTCTACAAAGCATTTATGATGAAGTGAAAAACGACGGAATGATGCTAATGGTAAGAGTAAGAGCATTCCAGTGGAACTGCTGCACCACCTCAAGGTCTAAAAGGGACTTCTAAGCAGGTAGACGGTCCTCAATATTTCACAGGCTTGCCAGTTGGAAGATCAACATCAAGCTCACCCTCCCTGTGCCTGTGTGCTCCTGACATGGTTCTCCCCTCTTAGGTATCAGAGCAGAGGTAACATATTTACAGGAAGGTGAGGAGTCTGCATTTGTACCGAGAGGATAATGAAGGATGGTCTTGCAACCATCCTTCCTGAGCCCAGGGCCACATGGCTGGAAGACCCTACTTTCTTACTGCTTTTTTCTCGTCTCTCACCACCTCTAACACTTGCTCTGGCTTGGTTGCACCTCGTTCAATAGCACTGTCTGCCTTCACAGTTTCTTGAGCACACATCCGAGATGCAGTGTTCAGATCCTTTACGAGTGACATTCCGTATCTTGCGGACCCTTACCGTGTCTTTGCCACACTCAAGGCAAAGTCAGAACCTTTTTACTATCCATACGGAAAGGTCTTCCTGAGCCAGAGAAGCAACGAAGGTGCAAGGAAACGATGGCTCAGGAGAAGTTAGGGACACACATTGCAGCAGACTGCAGGGTGCCCAGACTTGCGCTGCCTCGTGCTGCTTAACGTCCCTTGGCACACAGGCATTCTGTCACAAGCCTGTGCTCTGCTTGGGACTGAATCGTCCTGGTTTCATAGGGGTGCGAATTTGCTCCGCAGTAGATCCAATTAACCGAGTTGTGTATTTCCAAGAAAATCCCCTGAAAGCTCCCAAGACGACGGTGTCAATGATTCGACGTCCGCAAGGGAAAAGAGTCGCGTCCCCATGAAGGGGTCGGGAGAGCCAGATAACGGTGGAAAGACGATCTCCCGACACCGGCAGCAGCCCGGATTTCACCCGCAGCTCTCTGAACCCTTTAACAGCGCGTACCAGGAGCTGCGGGTCTAAGCAAAGAGAGGAAGAAAAGTAGGAAAGGGGAAGGACGAGCTGCAGGAGTTCTCTGAAGGATAGAGAGTAAATCAAGGAAACAGGAACGGTTCGACAAAGAAAAGAGCGAGGAGTGTTCCGAGGGAATGCTTTATGGAGCAGAGGGAGGGACGGACGGGAGGATAGTTCGGGGGCAGAGCTCTGTGAAGAAGGTGCCGGGCAGGACGGCAACCTCGAGGGACCTGCACGGCCACCCCAGCCGTTGCCCCGGTCCCCGCTATCCCCGGCCGCCAACCCTGCGCCCCGAGCAGAACCGCGGCCAGCGCCGCCAACCCAGCTCCCAACCAGCGCCGCATCCACCGATCCGCCACCCGGCGTCTCTCTGCCCCCGCCAGCCCCGGCTCTCTGCTCCGGGTGGGTCGCCTCCTCTCCGTCTCCTCTCCCTCCTCTACCTTCCTCTCCCTCCACTACTCACCTCCGACAACTCCACTCCGCGGCTGAACCCGGCGCCGGCACCGCTCGGGCTCTCGTCGGGTGCGAGCAGGAGGCAGAGGCCAGGCGAGAGCGGCGGCAGAGCGGCGGCGGTTGCGGCTCTGCACCGCGGGTGTCCATACTGGGGGGCAGGGGTGCGGGTTGGTAGCGGGGAGCTCAAGACTGACAGCGGCTGTGGCACCAGTGTTACTGCCAGGCAGAGTATGGGAGAAGTACCTTCCCCAGAGAAAACTCGGACGTGGAGTGGCACCTGCCGCCTACTTTGGATTTCGTGGAGATGCAGTCTCAGTACGTGAGTTCTGCTGTGTCCCTCCTCTTGCTCCTCTTGCTCAGAGGACAAGGGAACAGCCTGTCACACCTGAACTGGATGT
>NW_020887686.1:0-453 GCF_003945725.1 Corapipo altera
GGGGCTATTTTGGGGAGGCTTTTTTGGCTGTTTTTTGGGTGGTTTTTTGGCTGTTTTTTGGGTGGTTTTGGGGTGGTTTAGGGGCCATTTTGGGGGGTTTTTTGGGCTGTTTTTTAGGGCTATTTTGGGGTGGTTTTTTTGGCTGTTTTTCGGGTTTTTTGGGACTGTTTTGGGGAGGGTTTTTTGGTTGTTTCTTGGGTGTTTTTGGGGTGGTTTTGGGGCCATTTTGGGGGGTTTTTTGGGCTGTTTTTCAGGGGTTTTGGGGCCATTTTGGGGTGGCTTTTTTGGTTGTTTTTCTGGTTTTTTTGGGGCTATTTTGGGGAGGCTTTTTTGGTTGTTTTTTGGGTGTTTTTGGGGTGGTTTTGGGGCCATTTTGGGGGGTTTTTTTGGCTGTTTTTTGGGTTTTTTGGGACTATTTTGGGGAGGGTTTTTTGGTTGTTTTTTGGGTGGTTT
>NW_020887686.1:553-1207 GCF_003945725.1 Corapipo altera
GGGGTGGTTTTTTTGGCTGTTTTTTGGTTTTTTGGGGCTATTTTGGGGAGAGTTTTTTGGTTGTTTTTTGGTTGTTTTTTGGGTGTTTTTGGGGTGTTTTGGGGGGTTTTTACTCACAGGGCAGCCGGGCCTGCATCTCCGGGGCCAAGAGGAGCCTTTGGGGGCCCCCGAGGGCGAAGGCGGCCAAGGGAGGCCCCGCCCCCGGCCCCGCCCCCTGCACAGGCCCCGCCCCCTTGCCCAGGGCGGGGCCCGGAGGGGCGGGGCTTGGCGAGGGAGGGGGCGTGGCCAAGGAGGCGGCGGGAAGAGCTGGGGGAGGGGAGAGAGAAAAAAAAACGAGGGGAGGGGTCAGGACACGCCCACGGGGACACGCCCACGCGGGCCACGCCCACTTTGGACACATCCATCAAGGACACGCCCATTGGGACACGCCCACGCTGGCCACGCCCGCTTGGGAAAGGTCAGTAAAGTACCTCCATATTGGGACACACCCACTTAGGACACGCCCACTTAGGAGAGGTCAATAAAGGACACACCCATTGGGACACACCCACTTAGGACACACCCACTTAGGACACGCCCATGCTAGACACGCCCACTTGGGAGAGGACAATAAAGGACACGCCCACATTGGACACGCCCATTGGGACACACCCA
>NW_020887686.1:1307-3749 GCF_003945725.1 Corapipo altera
CACTTGGGAAAGGTCAATAAAGGACACGCCCATTGGGACACGCCCACGTTGGACACGCCCACATTGGACATCCCTATTGGGACACGCCCACTTAAGACACGCCCACATTGGACACGCCCATTATGACACCCCCATGCTGGCCACGCCCACTTGGGAAAGGTCAATAAAGGACACGCCCATTGGGACACGCCCACATTGGACACCCCTGTTGGGACACACTCACTTAGGACACACCCATTAGGACACGCCCACGATGGCCACGCCCACTTGGGAAAGGTCAATAAAGGACACACCCACTGGGACACGCCCACGTTGGACACCCCATTAGGACACGCCCACTTAGGACACACCCAGTAGGACACGCCCACACTGGCCACGCCCACCTGGGAAAGGGTCAGAGCCATTGGGACACACCCACTTTGGACACACCCATCAAGGACACACCCCCTGGGACACGCCCACTTTGGACACGCCCATTGGGGGCAGCCCCGCGTTGGACACGCCCACTGGGACACACCCACATCGGACACACCCGCTGGGACACACCCACCAGGGACACGCCCACTGAGACACACCCACTATGACACACCCCTCAGAGACACACCCACTTTGACCCATGGGGAGGCCACGCCCACCTAGATGAGGCCACTCCCACTTATACATGTGGCCACGCCCACAGAGGGATGGTCACACCCACTGACACAATGCCACGCCCACTGAGTGAGCGGCCACACCCCTTTATGTGCGGCCACGCCCAGTTGGGAGCTTTTAAGCCCCTCCCACCCCTCCATAAGCCCCTCCCACCCCTCTCTAAGCCCCTCCCACCCCTCCCCAAGCCCCTCCCACTCCTCCATAAGCCCCTCCCACTCCTTTCTAAGCCCCTCCCACTCCTCCATAAGCCCCTCCCACCCCTCTCTAAGCCCCTCCCACTCCTCCCCAAGCCCCTCCCCCTTCTTACCGGTGGGGGGCGGAGCCAGCAGCGTGGGCGTGGCCCTGGGCGGCGCCAGAGCCAATCCCAGCCCCAGGTTGAGCCCCGCCCCCTGTGACGTCACCAGAGGGGCGTGGCCGGCGGCGACGGGCGTGGCGGGGGCGTGGCCGAGCGTCACCAGGGGCGGGGCCACCAGCAGAGGGGCGGGGCCCGAAGCGGCGGCGGCGGCGGAAGGGGCGGGGCCGGAAGGGGCGGGGCCGGCGGTGGCCACGCCCCCCGGGGCGGGGCGGGGCGAGGGGAGGAGCAAAACCGCCCTGGGCTCCGCCTTCGGCAGCGGCTGCAGCATCCTGGGAAGGGGGGAGGGGAAAATTTGGGGGAACCAAAGGTCACCAAAGGTCACCAAGGGTCACCAAGGGTCAGTAAGGGTCACCAAGGGTCATCAAGGGTCATCAAGGTCAGCAAAGGTCACCAGGGGTCACCAAAGGTCAGCAAAGGTCAGCAAAGTCAGTAAAGGTCAGCAAAGGTCACCCGGGGTCACCAAAGGTCAACAAAGGTCATCAAGGGTCATCAAAGGTCACCAAGGGACATCAAAGGTCATCAAGGGTCAGCAACGGTCACCAAGGGTCATGAAGGGTCACCCAGGGCCACCAAGGGTCATCAAAGGTCACCAAGGGTCAGCAAAGGTCACCAAAGGTCACCAAGGATCACCCAAAGTCACCAAGGGTCACCAAAGGTCATGAAAGGCCACCAAGGGTCATTAAAGGTCACCAAGGGTCACCAAGGTCAGTAAGGGTCACCAAAGGTCACCAAAAGCCACCAAAAGTCATCAAAGGTCACCAAGGGTCACCAAAGGTCATAAAAAGCCACCAAAAGTCATCAAAGGTCACCAAGGGTCACCAAAGGTCATAAAAAGTCACCAAGGGTCACCAAAGGTCATCAAGGGTCACCAAAAGTCACTAACAGTCATTAAAGGTCAGCAAAGGTCACCCGGGGTCACCAAAGGTCAGTAAAGGTCACCAAGGGTCATCAAAGGTCATCAAGGGACATCAAAGGTCATCAAGGGTCACCAAAGGTCACCAAGGGTCATGAAGGGTCACCCAGGGCCACCAAGGGTCATTAAAGGTCACCAAGGGTCAGCAAAAGTCACCAAAGGTCACCCGGGGTCATCAAAGGTCACCAAGGTCAGGAAAGGTCACCAAGGGCCACCAAATAACATAAAAGGTCACCAAGGGTCACCAAAGGTCACCCAGGGCCACCCAAAGTCACCAAAGGTCATCAAGGGTCACCAAAAGTCACTAACAGTCACCAAAGGTCAGCAAAGGTCACCAAGGGTCATGAAGGGTCACCCAGGGCCACCAAGGGTCATTAAAGGTCACCAAGGGTCAGCAAAGGTCAGCAAAGGTCATGAAGAGTTACCAAGGGTCATCAAGGGTCACCAAAGGTCACCCGGGGTCATCAAAGGTCACCAAGGTCAGCAAAGGTCACCAAGGGTCATGAAGGGTCACCCAGGGCCA
>NW_020887687.1:0-3746 GCF_003945725.1 Corapipo altera
GCACACCCAGTGTCACACACACCCAGTGTCACATACACCTGGCACCCAGTAAACCCACAGCCCTGCACACCCAACCCCTGGGACACCCAGTGCCCTGCACACCCAGTCTCTTGACACCCGGTGCCCTGCACACCCAGCACACCCAGCACATCCAGCATCCTGGTGGTGCCCCGTCCCAGAGAGGGGGCCCAGACCTGCTGTGTGCCCCCCCCACCCACCCCCTCCCCCGCACAAGCCCCTCCCACCATCACAGGCCCTGCCCCAAGCCCAACCCTCCCCAACCACCTCAGCCCCATTCACAAGCCCCACCCTCCACAGCCCCACCCCAAATGGAAGCCCCTCCCCAATTTTAAGTTGCACCCCTTCCCCAATCCCCACCCCACAACTCCCTTATGCCCCGCCCCAGGCCCCGCCCATCGGACCACACCCACCCAAACCCCACCCACCTGTGGCTGCTGGGGGTGTGTCCCCAGTTTAGGCGCCAGGTGACGATGGGGGTGGGGACACCGGTGGCCACACAGGTGAAGGTGACGGTCTGGCCTGGCACCGCCACCACCGACTCCCTCGGCAGCGTCACCACCTGCGGGGGCACTGCCACCCCCATCCCGTCACTGTCACTGCCACCACCCCCATCACTATCATCAGTGCCACCCCCACCTTGTCACTGCCACTGTCAACCCCACCCTGTCACTGTCACTGCCCCACACAGCACCCCTGGGGGACACTGCCACCTCCACCCTCATCACTGTCACCGCCAGTCACTGGCACCACCTGCCCCGTGTGGCACCCCCGGGGGTTGAAGATTGTCACCCCCACTGGCACCACCCACTCTGCACAGCACCCCTGGGGACGGGGACGTTGCCATCACCCCCCCAGAGCCACCCGGGGACAGGGGCACTGGCACAGGGCTTCCAGAGCAGTCTGGGGACAGAGCTCCCAGTGTGACACCCAGCACGGTGCTGTGGCACAGGGTCCCCAGCATGGCACCACTTGGGACAAGGTTCCTGGAGGGGGGTCCCCAGCATGGTGCCATGGCACAGGCTCCCCAGTGTGGCACTGCCTGGGGACAGTGTCTCCAGCATGGGGTGCCCAGTCCAGCCTGGGGACAGGGTCACCAGTGTGGCCCTGTGGCACAAGGGCCCTGGCTCGGCTCAGTGTCCCCAGCCCAGTGTCATGGCACAGAGTGCCTGGGCACAATGTCCCCAACACACTGCCCTGGCATTGGGGCCCTGGGTGCAGTGTCCCCATCCTGGTGCCATGGCACAGGGCCCCTGGACAGTGTGCCCGGCCCAGTGCCACAGGGCAGGATCAATGGCCACAATGTCTCCAGCCTGGTGCCATGGCAGTGTCCCCAGGCATAATGTCCCCAGCCCAGTGCCATGACACAGAGTCCTTAGGGACAATGTCCCCATCCTGCTGCCATGGCACAGGGTCCCTGGGCACAATGTCCCCAGTCTGGTGACATGGCAGTGTCCCCAGGCACAGACTCCGTCCCAGTGCTATGACACAGGGTTCCTGGGCACAGTGTCCCCCTCCTGGTGCCAGGGCAGTGTCCCCAGGTACAATGTCCCCAGCCTGGTGCCAGGACACGGTCCCTGGGCACAGTGCCCCCAGCCCAGTGCTATGACATGGTCCTTAGGGACATTGTCTCCATCCTGCTGCCATGGCAATGTCCCCATCCCGGTGCCACAGCACAGGGTCCCTGGGCACGGTGTCCTCAGCTCTGTGCCACAGCAGAGCCTGCAGGCACAGTGTCCCCAGGCCAGGATCCCTGGGCACAGTGTCCCCAGGCCAGGATCCCTGGGCACAGTGTCCCCAGTTCTGTGACATAGCAGAGTCTGCAGGCACAGTGTCCCCAGGCCAGGATCCCTGGGCACGGTGTCCCCAGCCCAGTGCCACAGCCCGGTTTCCCCCCACCTTGTACACAGCACGCCTGGCGCGGTGTCCCCAGCCCCCCCGGGTGCCCGTGTGCCCCCTGCCCGCAGTGCCCGGGCTGTCACTCACCACAGCCGACCTCGTCGCTGCGGTCGGGGCAGTCGGGCTCCCTGTCGCACTGGTAACTCGCCCGGATGCAGCTCCCGCTGGACACGCACCGGAATTCCGCCGGCCCGCACGCCGCGCCGGGCGCCTTGGTGGCTGCAGGGGGGCACGGTGCCACGCGTCAGCCGTGCCCCCGTGCCCCCGTGTGTCCCCCAGCCCCCCGCACTCACGGCAGTCGCTCTCGTCGGAGCCGTCCCCGCAGTCGTTCTCGCCGTCGCAGCGCCAGAGCTTGAGGGCGCAGTGCCCATTGGCACATTTGAACTCGTTGGGCTCGCAGGGCGACGGGGTGCCTGGGGGGGCAGGGGGTCAGCACCCAGGGGTGCCGAGGCAGGACGCTCTGCCCAGACAAAGCCCAGATCTGGCCGGAGCACGCAAACAACACCAGCTCCTGGTGGGGAGCTACTGCCGGTGCCAGGGGGCTGCTTCGGGTTTGGACTGTGCCAAACCCGGCCTGGTTCACCCACTGCAAACACATGGCCCTGCTTTGGGAAGCAGGGGTTGGCAGATGAGCTGCTCCCTGGCCCAGGAATACACGGGAAGTGGTCACAGCCCCAAGGGTGCCAGAGCTCAAGGAGCTTTGGGATGATCCTCTCAGGCCCAGGGAGATGGTCCTGGGCAGGCTGAGGGTTGGACTTCACAGTCCCTTCCAACCCAGATAAACAGCCTGGGATAAATAATCCACTGCACACAAACACCTCTGATTTGCCCTCACTCACATCCACAGGACAAAGAGGTTTAATCCCACCTCTGTAACTCAACCCTTTGACATAATCCGAGCCTAAGATTTGATCCAGTCACGTTTGGGCTCCTCTCTGGGAGGGAGTTTAAAAACCAAGCGGGTTTTCTGCACCTCAAGACTCAACAGGAGCTTCTCAAATAACTTTGTCTGAGCCTTTCCCTCCCCGCAGGACAGGTTAAAAGAGAGACCTGCCCACGATCCTCATGTGAGAGTCACATCAATCTCCACTCAATGACCCTTTCTTTGGCCAGCTTTGCTCCAATTAATTAACTCAACTGCTCTGATACAGGCTGCTATTGTATTTTAGGCTATATTTTACTCTACTAGGAGTTTGTAGCTTTTACACTGTGTAGTAAATAATTCTGATTAGGATCTTTAGTCTGTTCATTTGCCTGTTCATTTGCCATAATAAATAATTCACTTTAAACAAACATATCTGGTTTGCCATCAGGACAAAGTGGTTTAATCCCACCTCTGCAATTCCTTACATTTAAACCTTTGGCAGAATCACAGACTCACAAACTGGTCTGGGTTGGAAGAGACCCACAGGGATCATAGAGTGAGTGGCCCAGGCAGGGCTCAAAACCCACCCTTGGTGTCACCAGCACCAGGCTCTGCCCAGCTCAGCTCACCTCGGGCTCGTTTGTTTGCTCATTTGTCATAATAAATAATTAATTTGAAATAAATCAATTTTATATAAACACCTCTGATTTGCCATCATTCAAACCCGCAGGACAAGGTGGGTTAATCCCATCTCTGTGACTCAACCCTCAACATAATCTGAGCCTAAGGTGGGATCAACCCCCCTTGAGTTCCTCTCTGGGAGAAGTTTGGGAACCAAGGGGGTTCTCTGCACCTCAGGATTCAACAGGAGCTTCTGCAATAACTTTGTCTGAGCCTCAAACTGCAGGTAGGGGTGTCCCCGAGCTCTCAGTGTCACCACCACTGTCACCGTCACTGTCACCGT